>NW_006788006.1:1536861-1543179 GCF_000442215.2 Lipotes vexillifer
GGGGGACGACGACAAGGGAGATGTTAGCTACAGCCTGGTGGGGAGAGCCCTGGGGCCGCGGTGGCCCAGGCTTTGTTCCTCCCTATAGAGCAGTGCCAATGCTGCCAGAACGCCACCACTGCACGGGCGGAGAGGCGCCGTACCCACATTTAACAAAATCCCCAGGGTGCCACACGGCGGGTCTGGAAGCCAGTTTGAAGGCACTTGTGCAGTGGAGGGGGGGTGCAGAGCCCACCCGGAGCCCCGTCCCCTTGTCGGGGCCGCATGAAAGGAGCCAGAGAGCCTGCAGTAGATGGGGGACCCGCCCACTCTCACTCCCTTTACAGCCAGTTCCCACCACCCACTCAGATACACACATGTGCTGTTTTTCAACTGACAATGGCGGCGGCCGGGGGTTGACTCAGTGCTCTCAATGTGAGAGATGAGGGACCCACATTTATCCCATCAGAACAGCAAGGGCTGCACAAGGAACATCTTCCTGGGCCCCCTCACCTTGCTGTAGGTGGAACCAAGGGGCTGCAGGAGGCCTGGGGGCAGGTACACGAGGCACCCCCCGGCGGCCGGGGAGGGGGCCGGGGTCAAGGTGGCAGCTGCTGTCTGTTCACACGGATGCACAGACACCAGAGAGGGGAGTCCACACTCTCTGGGCCTGCACCCCAACATGAGGCCCTGCTATACCCTGCCACCAGAGCCCAGCTGGCTGAGCCCTGACTCCTCTGCTCCAGAACCCCAAGCCTGGGCACTTGCACCCCACTGAACGATAGGCAACAAGAGCGTCACTTAACTCCCACTCAATCCACCGCTCGATTCCGGTGCAGGAGGGTGGGCGTGTGCTAAGGTAGGCAAATGCTTCTATTTTCGAACTCTGCCAACTTTGAGAACAGAAATTCACCCCAAAGAGCAATTCATCTCCAGGCGTTTTACAGGTTAAGAGGCTGAGAGGACAATGGCTTTTCTCCCTCTGCTGGGAGCCGGCTCTCGAGCACACGCTATCAGGGGTCCCGCCCAGCCCTGGCACAGAAGCTCCCGGCGGGCAGGGGGTGGCCCGCGGGAAAGGAGGACTCCGCCAGGCTGGGCGCCTGAGGCTCCCCTGGAGCACCCCAACCCTGGCTGGCTGGCAACTGCCACAATTTTCCAGGCTCCTCCAGCTGGCAGTGAACTGCTTTTGTCCCATTCTAGAACTTCACAGGTACCCACCAAATTATCTCTCTGAAATCATCGTGAGAACGGAATTAAAGTAGTTAAGCTCAAGGTTGAGGTGCTAACCACACGGCTCAACTGGAGAAGCCATTTCAAGAGTGGATCTTGTGCAATAAACAAGGGGACGGAACCCACACGGGCCAAGGATGACCACCCTGGTTTCACCCCCAGCCTGGCATCTCAGAGCCAAGCACACACCTGGGCTGGTGCCACGGATGAACCGGGGGCGTCCTCCCTGACCGAGTCCTGTGTGGCAGCTCCCGGGACGGTCAAGCGGACCACCGAGCCAGCGGGCTGGCCCAAGAGTGGGCGGCAACCAGAAAACCGCCCAAGAGAAAGATCCCGCAGCCAGTCACCCTGTGTGGAGTCAGTCACAGCTGTGGGAGGGGACTCATGTTCTAGGGGAGAAATGATTATTTATCTATTTACTTTTTGAGAATCACTTGAACCAAACAGGACCCCGGTTAAACGGTATCCCGTTGTCCTGTGTGTGTTGGAAGAATTATGGGAAGGGGAAGAGGGGCAGAAAGACATCACCAATGTGTGTGTGGTTTTATCCTGAAGGTGCAAAGGTTATTAACAGTAATAATAATTAAATTGGGGAAAGGTTAAAGGTGACTGGCTGGTTAGCGGTGAAGGCGCGCTAGCTGGTGTCACCCGGGCTCTGCAGAAACCGCAACGCGGGGCTGCACTTGCAGGAAGTGGCAAGGGTGGGGCCCGGGGCACAGGATCCCGCTATCTGTCGCCGCAGGCGCGAGGCCCAATCACTGACACCCACACAGCCATTTCCTGCACTTAAAAAAAAAAATCTGTTTCTCCCTTTGCAAATCAACAACTTTTACCTAGAAACTCTTTAGCGGTGAGTTCTGACTGATCTCGATCTCCGGTCCGTTGCAGAAAGCACACCGCTGTTTACCTGGGGGAGGTGTGCCAGCGCTAACTCTAACTGACAGGTTTCGGCGGCTGCCAGAACGGTCTGTTTTGCATCTGCCTAGAAGAAACCAATTCTCTCTACCCCAAACAGACACCTGCTGGTCATTTCATTCCTTGATAGACTTTTCTAGAAAAGACCTCCAGGCACAGAGAACTCAGCGCTGATGCCAAAGCTCCGTGCACATGCCACAGAGGGCGATTCTTGACAGCCCCCAAAGGTCCACTTTCTGGCTTGGGTCAGAGCAGACGGCCAGCCGCAGGCTGCGCCGGTCACACACCTATGGCACCAGAACTCTCTCCCAGAGAACCCTGGTGAGGGTCCCAGTTGGTGGGATCCCCACCGTGACTGCACAGGCTGATGCTTATATACGTTTGTTTGTCGCATGTCAATTCATCTTCAATCAAGCTTAAAAACACAAACAAGAAACCAGCTCCCACAGAATGTAAAAACTGAAGCCGCTGGTGCACAAGAGATGGCACCCCAAAAACCAGGAGTAACTCAGAGCCAAACGTGCATTTGGTCCCACGAGTGACGACAGCTGAGCTTCGCCAGAGAGGACCCTGGAGACCTCTTTGAAGTTCAACTACCCACGCTCTGACTTTTTTTCAACTGCAAAGGTTTCTGCTAAACTGCAATCCCATGGGGGAAAAGGATCCCTTGATAAATCCCTGTATGCATATGTCCACCTCAGGGCCAGCCTCTGTCTCTCCCGGGAAAGGAGCTAGGGAAGGAGGACCCCGAGTCCTGGTCTCTGTACCCTGGGGATGGGTTGGGGGATGCACACCATGCCCATCATGGTAATCACTGTGCAAGGCACTTACCAGAGAGGCCACATGCTAGGCCAGAGTTGGTCCCATGTCCAGGCAGGGAAACTGAGGTTCGGCGAGGTTAAGACACTTGCCCAGAGCCCCTCAGGGAAATGGAAGCGGCTGGAACGTGAAACCATCCTGATCTCACAGCCTCTCGGGATTCTAGTGGGATAGGTGGCCCAGATGCCGGAGGGATATGGCATCAGATTCGCCTGTCCTGGCCTCACACATCGGAGTCGACTCCAGGCGCAAAGACCTGGCAGGGTTCTAGAAACCTCTGGGTCCCCTGCAGACAAGCCTCAAGTGGGAATGTGGTCAATCAGACCCATTTCACACGCGGGGCGGCAAGGGTTACAGAAGAGCCCATTCTTTCCTCTTGGTTTTTGGAGTGCAGGTATGAAGCTGTGTGTGTGGGTTGTGAGAAAAACCATTATCACGCAGCAGGCTGGACTGTCCACTCGCCTACCTTCACGGGATCACAGCTCGACCGCCAGGGCCACATGTCCCTGGGAGCAGGGTACCTGCCTCATCTCCTCCCGGCTCAGCTGCCTGGGACCAACGCTCCCCCACTTGTCAGGATGGCCCTTGAGCGTGACCGCCCGGCGTTGCCAGGTGAAGGTGGCTGCCGCCACATGCTGGCCACGCGGCCCCTCGAAGCGGGAAAAGGCTGGGTCAGCAAGACGAGCAGAAAAGCACATTCCATCCCCTCCCTTGCAAACTGCTGGACTTTGGTTTTCTTACAAAAACGACAACAACAGCTGGACATCTTCTTGGTTGCTTCTCATCTTTAGCAGCCAAGAAAACAAGAGCCAGGCCTGATGCTTTCATAACAACCGTTCTGAGTGGGACTTCCTCCAACTCTCCTCTGCTGACCTGTCTTGCTAAGAACCGGATAACTGCCAGGCGGCTCCAGTTTAAGTGGCCTTGCTCCTTTCGGCCTGGATGGGGTAGGGGAGAGCAGTGTGCACAGCTGGGCTCCAATCCCCTCAATCAGGGAAGCAGCGTGGGGTGGACACCTTCCTGCGCATCCCTCAAAGAGCCAAATGCCCCCCGCCCACCTACATCCACCTGCTGGGTCAGGTGTCCCTCGCGGGTACATCGGCATCGGCACAGCCAGCAATTTCCAGATTGTTAGAGGTTAGTATGAAATCACAGCAGAAACAACACTGGAAGTGCTCCAGTGGCACCCGCCACACAGTGTGTACCTACCACCCAGCAGTGTGTACAACGCAGGGATTTCCTGTTCAGCCACTGCTTCTAGGTAAGAGAATCAGATGAGAGACATTTAGGCCTCTACGCAGACACATTGTGGCCGCTCACAGATTAAGCACTGCACACGAGCTGACTACTGTCCAGAGCACCCGAACCTCACAGCTTGATTCTCATTACAGCTGTCTATGGGGTTGGGAGGCCGGCAGGGGGGCGGTGGTGGTCCCTGGGTCCAGGGCTGGTCCTGCTACCACCTTGCTGTGTGACCTCGGGTCACATGTGACCTCTCTCATTTCCCTTTCCAGTTCCGGTAAGAGGGCATCATGGTGCCTGCCCCGTCTTTGCGGGTCTTGCCAGAATCTGGCAAGCTAACAGTCATGCACGTGCACCTTGAGGGCTGTGATGTGAAGACGATATTCGGGGCACCCGGCACCTAGCAGGCTGTGGCACAGCAAGGTTGCGGCAGCCCAAAGCCACGAGCAAAGGCAGCCTGAGACCCCTGGCATACAGGGCCAAACCTCCCCAAACATGGACAGAGCTCTAAAAAGCCCGAGCCCTGAAGTCAGCTCCAAGGAGGTGAGCCGTGCCTCTGGCGGGCTCTGCTTTCTAAGTCCACGGTACACTGAAAGCAGAAGCCAAGGCGGGGTGGAGAGGCTCGCAGAGGGAGACACAAGGGGAGGTGACAGCGGAGGGCAAGTTCAAAAGCACCCAGCATTGGTTCAGGGAAGGGGAGGAGGCTGAGATGAGTGTTTCCAAGAAACCCCGAGAATGAAGCTCTGCGCCTGCCACAGCCAGTGAGGGGAGCAGCTCCACCACGAGGCCCGACAGATGCCGAGCTGCTGGGCGTGTGTGCACTCCTGTGTGTGTACTTTCATGTGTGCAGTGTGCATGCAGGTGTATGCAAGCACTGTGAGAGCGTGTGCACGAGTGCAGCGTGTGACTGCGTGTGCACGTGTGTGCAGGTGTGCTGTGGCTCCCATCTTTCAGGCGGAGTGAGAAGGCCCGATGTCATTCCATCAGGAGACCGTCAGGGGTTCCCTAACGGCCACTGCCTCTAAGGTATATATAAGCGGCCTCTCACAGACACAAGGGAATTCCTTTGTTGTTTTTGCTTTTCTCCCTCGTTTTATGATAAATGCCTTTGATGCGTGGCTTACAGACGTGATCTCTTTATGTGTGTGCTTCTGCTCACAGTTCACAGAAAACCTGTTATAAATTCACCCCGCCTGTTGGTTGTGCTTTCTCTCATGACCCATCCACAAGGAGGCCAAACTGGGCACTGAGGGTGGAGTTCCTGTCCTCCTGAGAGAAAGCCCTGGCCAGGTGACAGAAGGGGAGAGGGAGCATTTTTAAATAGCTTCCCCTCTGTTTGGCTCCAGTGGCAGGTGTAGGAAGACTGGCCAGCCTTGGACTGATGACCCCTTGAAACTAGAGAGCTTGGGGGCCTGCACCGATGACCACAAGGTGCCAAGGCGAGTACCAGGGGCAGACTGGCAGGGAAGGGCGAGCTCGGGCGGGAAGGAGAGCACCGCCCCCACAACAGAAAGGACTGGGGAGAGGAAGGCTGTGGAACAGAAGGCACGACCGAGGGAGTGTGCGGCTCTCCTGTGGCCACCCAGAAGTCTAAGGACAACATAGGTGACTCTGCTGGGAAATGAGAGCGAACGATGAAGAGGGACCAGATAAATGGACCGGGAAATTGCAGTGAATCTCTCTGCCGCTTGGAGCAATAGCTTTCTGCTTTTGAGTCTGGTAACCTGGCCTGTTGGCCTATCGCCATCACGTAAGAGAGGTCCCCTGCATGAGCTAACAGTCCTCAGCATCCTCAGGGGGACATGCCAGGCTCACTCCTGAGAGAAAGCAGCCACACCACCGCAGCCAGGAGAGGTAGAGTCTACAGGAAACCCCTTGCTCGGAGCCATCCGCCTAGATGCTGGGGCCGGAGCAGAGGAGAAGGGAGCCCCGAGCCATCCTGCCTCCTCTCACATCAAACATGGCCAAGGAAGACCCCCACCCCCACCCCTCCCCAAGTCCTTAACCAGTCTGGAGGCACTGGATTGAGTGGGGGCCTCAGCCACTGCTGCTGCCGTCCCCACCCCTGGGCCCTCCCTGAGCCAACCTGGGAAAGAGCTTGGGTTGGGTGGGGAGGCCAGAGGGGCGACGGCT
>NW_006788006.1:1543199-1597398 GCF_000442215.2 Lipotes vexillifer
GAACCGGGTGCCATGCGGCAGCTTTCCCGACCACAAGGAGGGCTCTGAGCTCTTGGCCTTCTGGAGACCACCCTGGAGCCCCACACAGAGCCCGGAGCCAAGAGGCCCAGAGGACGAGGCGAGGGCAGGTGGGGCGGGAAGCACATCCCAGGCACACAGTGTGTGCGGACCCAGGCGACGGAGCGGAGGGGAGACCCTCCTGCTCTGAGTGCAGGCCCTGCAGCATCTGCTCTACTCTGGGCTGGTGAAAGGAGGGGCCCTCAGTGCCCCCGCTGCCTGGCGACGGTGGGCGGGTGGCTGTGAGAGAAGAAAGCGTACTGACCGCTGGGCGGTTTAGGCCGCGGAGGAGCAGGTTTCTTCGGAGGCAGAGCGGGAGTGTCCTGTTTACTTTTAAAGGGGTCATCTGAGCATCCTGCCCCTCCAAAGGAGGAGGTGAAAGGGCCAGAAGTTGGGGGCTGTAAGAGAGGACACGAAAGAGAGGCAGAAATAATCGTTAACGCGGAGGCAGCGGACATCCACCGAGCCCTCCGGGCTTGCACAGCACGGCCGCCACTCGGGCCCAGGGTCTCTCACAAGCCACCCCCACTTTCCTCCACCCTCAACAGCCGGGGTCCTCTGGTCAGTGAGGAGCAGCCAGCAAACACACAGAGCAGGCGAGAGTAGCCCGGTGCCTCGACGGGCTTCTGACATGGGGTGGGGGGTGGGGTGCTCCCTGCCACCCACAGGGGGATATCAGGTCTCTCCTGACCCCAGGGTCCCCTGGGCTTCCTGCTCATACTTCAGAGACGCGCCCAGCCTCTCCCCCTTCAGTCAGTGTCAGGCGCTGGGTGAGAGCGGCACCAGACCCTCTCTGTGCCCGTGGGCTGCCTGACCCAGTGGCTCAGGTCAGAGCCCACCGCAGCCCCGTGGGCACAGCCATCGCTGCCTCCAGTGGGTTCTTGTCACCTCTGGCCCGGACCCTCCCCCAGCCTCCTCCTGCTTCCACCCACCTCCACATCTACCACCTCAGACCCAGGAGGGACCATGTCAACCAGCAACAGAGAGATGCCTGGATAGCTGGGTGGGCAGGTGGGTAGATGGGTAGGTACAGCTGCCAGGCAGGTAGGGAGCTAGGTAGATAGGGGGTGGGTAGTAGCACTGAACAGCCCTGAAGCTTGAAGGTCACGTCCAAGCACTCCTCGAGTCACGCAGGGCCTCCCTCACAGCCCCTCACCACCCTACCCCCCTGCCACTGCCCAGGGCTTTAGCTTCATCCCTGCAGTTGTCCCAACCCTCTCCTGGCCAGTTCCCCGGTACCTGGAACCCCCCTGTGCCCCATCTCGAGGCCTCCATATATACAGAGTCCCCAACTGGGGGCTCAGCCCACCCCGTCCACCTCAAGCCCCTCTTCTTCCTCAGAGACTGGCTAGACCTCACTGCCCCCCACCGAGCTCTCCCTGACACCCCTTCCCACCAACTGCCTGCTTGGACATCCCAGTGGGAGCTGACGGACACACGTCATCACGCCACAGTGACGGGTGCTCAGGCCCCTCCCACCTAACTGGGGCAAGCTGCCCGAAGGGCAAGTGCCAGTGACAGGGCGCACACCTGCCAACTGCCTGCAGCAGGCAGGGACTTGTCTACCTGTGCACCCTCACCTGGAGCACCAGCACAGTACCAGGCATAACAAACCTCCACCGACAGATGGATAAGCACAGCCAGCCAGAGCTGCACCCCAAAGGGAGGAGACTGCTTTCTACAGAGGCGGGAGACCACGTTTATGAAAAAGTAGAGCAAGGGAATTCACAGCTGCTAGACACTAAAGGAACTGGTGGACACGGGAGTGAAAATGCTGGTAAGGTCCTCAAAAAGCCAAGGAAAGGAGATGCGCAGCGGGACAGGGTGGGCCACGCGCAGCACGGGTGGAGGGGTGTGGTTGCGTGAGGAGGGGCACTTGCAATGCCCTCCCCAGTGGGGCAGGTCAAGGGACAGAAAACAAAGCAGGAACACAAGAGTGCACCTGTGGGACCTTCTCAGGTAATCTGGTTCTGACACATCACTGGAGAAGCGGGGAGAAGGGCTGATGCCAGTCACGGGGATGTGGCTCCCCCTCTTCCGGATCCGGTCACGGGGACGGGGATGCGGCTGCCCCTGCCCCTGGTACCTAGATACTAGCCTCAGGTGGGAGAGAGGCGGCCAGCCCCCAGGGAGGAGGAGGGGGCCCGGAGTGGCTGCTGCACACTCAGCCAAGCCCACTGGGCGCCCTGGCTCCTCCCCACAAGCCTCTGGGGCCGCCAGGGTAGTAGACGCTCACTCGCTAGGGTAGGAGACGCTCGCTGATCTTCTCACCACATCTTCCCAACGGCCTTGGGACAAGTCCTACTGTCACCACTTCTACCTTATACACAGGGAAACTGAGGCACGGGGAGGAGATGCAGCCTGCTAGTCACACAGCACCTCAGTGGGGGAGTCAGGGCGGGAACCCACGCCGTCCACCTCCTGGGCCAGGGCTCTCAGGCCTTGCCCTTGGCTGCTGGCAGCCCGCTGCCCGCCCCCCACAGGAGGTCTGGGGACTGTCCTCATGCCCATGAGGGAGACATGCGCAGATGCAGGCAAGAGGCAGAGCAGGGCAGAAGGCCCTCGGGAGGATGGGGTCTAATGGGAAAGACTCATTTCCCTGCCAAGACCACCTGGGCCCGCCGGGAAGCTCTGAGCCAGAAGGGCTGCAACGGAGCGAGGAGGTCCCTCCCTCCACTGCTGCTGCCCCCCTTTCCCAGGCTCTGTGACGCTTGTCCTTTTCGGTACAAAAGTCTGGGAGTCTCCGCAAAACCTGCTGCTTGAGTTTCCAGAACGTCTGCTGCAGAGCACAGTGGTTGGGGTGGGATCTGGAGACCCTGCTACCGGCTCCGTGCCTCTGTTTCCTCGTCTATGAAACAACGATAATGACAGGCCCCAGCTCGCAGGGCTGCGGCAAGAAAACGAAAGGTAACACACAAATTGCTCCAGCTGGCGCCTGGACTGCATCAGCACAAAGATAGCACAATTATTATCACGCCAAGGATGTGGATGTGACTAGAACTCTCTTGGATACCCGCAAGAACCTGCAAACGCTCCATCGGCCACCGATGCTTCATTTCTGCTGCTTCCCGTCATTCACAGAGCCTTTCCCAGACGAAGAGAGCAGTAGAGCTAAGGTGCCGTGTCGACCAGCAGCTTAGCTCTAAAGTGAGTGGGTTAGGGTCTGCTGGTTGGGAAAGAAGACGCAGTGGGGGCTAAGGAGATGGAGAGCGAGGGAATGCTGATGCCTCTGCTTCTGCCGTTCCCAGGACACAGCCTGGGTCTAGGACTCTTGCTACCCTCGCCACAACCTGAGACGGGCAGGAGGGAATCAAAACTAATCTCTTGGCAGAGTGGAGGCGCGACCAGCCCCCGAGGCACCTGCGTGGGCCCCAGTTCTTGTCTTGGGTGCTGCGAAGGCGCCAGCTCTGGGGAAGGGGTATAGAGGGACACCCAGGGCTCTCTGGACGTGACCCCCCCAGAGTTGTGGGGCGCACGGGGCCCTTGTCCACCCAGCCCGTGCAACCCCCAGCCTGGAGCGCGAGCTGCAGTGAGCCTCCCGGCTGGCTGGGGACTCCACGGGCCAAGCCGACTCTCCGCCCCCTCATCTGTCTAAACCCACGGAGCCAGTGGGCCCGCTCCAAGGCGAAAGGGTTCCAACTGTAAGCGCCTGGTTCGCCCACAGCAGGGAATTATATCACTTCTGACACCAAAAAGCCTGCGTCATTTCCGAATCCTAATTTTCATGACTTGAAGTTTCCCAAGAAGCTTCCTTTGGGACCTGACTGGTTCCTACTCAGGCTGTGGCTTCAAGGAAAGTTGCTATTTTTAGAAGGGTTTCAGTAAAGCCGGTAGGGGCTCTCTGGCTGGGCTAGAGTGAAGTGTGCTCCAAAAAAAAAAAAAAGAAAGAAAGAAAAAGAAAAAAGGACAGCAGACAGAAAAGCTACTATATGAGAAGCAGCTCTAAGAGATTCACAGTTTAAAGAACTGATTTAAAGCAAACAACTCTAAACTTAAAAAAAAAAAAAAAAAAAGCCCTAAATAGGCATGCACGCTTGAAAAACAACTGAAAATGGGCTGACAATGGGCAGTCAAGTATTTCATAGGTGGTTTTTTTTTTTTAGGGCGGGAGTAAAATAATTAAGTTACGGTCTTGTTTTTATTCTCAGATGCTCTCTGAAATCTATTTCTGGGAATGTGTTTTTAAAGCAAGGTAATACTGTCTAGAAAAATCTTCTTGGGTGTTGAGGGACCTCCAGGAAGGGTGCAAGCCCAGAGAACCTCCCAAAGGAATCTCCTGGAGTCAGACTGCTGGCTGGGACTCTCCTCTAGCACTGCCAGGCAGAGGGAGGACAATCTAATTTAGGGTGAAGGTAAGAAAAGGAGCCAGCGTGCATCGCCTCCCCACCCCACTCAGGTGGAGAAAAGACAGCGATGTTCACACACACACACACACACACACACACACACACACACACCAAGAAGTCAAAAAAAAACCAAACAAAACACCTTCTTGCCACTTACTTTCATTTCCTTCAGCATTTTATTTATATACACAATGTTGTTCTTGAAAAACAGAAAGGGAACCAAAAGGGAAAAACAGACCTATGAGGTTAGGGCCCTGTATTCAGTTGGGCAAGTGGCATGAGATCAGGAGCTGATGGAATCGTGGAAACAAAACAATGGAGTACTGGAGACAAACTTTCCACGGCCCCATCCAGCTCCATCCCGCCCAGCGCCATGAACAGGAAGGGGCACTGGCCCTGAAGTCACAGTGCACGTGCGTGCAGCCTGATCTGGGACACGAGAACAAGGGGAGGGAAAGCGGAATCAGAAAAGGGAAAATGCAACCTTAGGTTAGAAGGGGCAGAAGGAGGGAAGGGCCAGGTTCTGAACTGCCCGGCTCTGGGGTGTCTCTGCAGCTACGGGAAACACAGGCACTGCCTGGAGGAGGGAGACGCGGCCGTTCCTGCCATCTGGGGCCCCGCCAGGCTGGCCACCCCACACACAGCCTCAACTCAGGTGCTTCTCGAAACAGAGGACCCCGTTCATGCCCTCGTCCTTGTCCCAGCACGAGGGGCACTGCTAGCTCTCACTCCCTCCTCGGCCTCGCGCAGGGAGAGGTCCCACTTGTGCCAGCTTGAGAATACAGTGCGAACCCCTTCCCTGGAGACTGCCGCCCCCGTGTGGCAGAAGTTTTCTCATTTCAGGGGATGGTTTTCCACCCGCTAAGCATGGACAGAAGACAAGGACACATAGCTCCACTCAAGGAGTGTGTGTAACAGCCACGCAGTGACAGGCAAACATGAGGGCAAATCTCAGGCCCTGGTCCCTTCTGGCTGATCCCAGATGGCGCCCCGACCGTCAGCGTCACAGTTCCCATACGAGCGATGGAGGCTCATTCCCTCCAGGCACTGGAAGGAGAGAGGCCGAAACCCCAGCACTTCTGGGCTCCCTTCTGCGGCGGCCAATGGGCAAACAGATGCTCTGCCTCTGGCCAGAAGCTACATTTGCTACCTCAACAGTTTATACTCGCGCGTTTCTTTGAAAACATAAACAAAATCCCAAATGTTTCTTGGAAGCCACGCACCACAATCACGCGTTGCTAACCACGAGTGCTCAGCGCCCAGACAGTCATGCGCCCCTCGGGTTGAGTGAACGTGGAGGAAACACGCAGGATGCCCTGAGGAGCTGGCACGCGGGGCGAGCGGTGCCGTAGGCCCGGGACTCCCCGCCATGGGTGCCCATCCCACATACTCTGGGGGTCTCCCTCCCCACCCCACCCCCACCAGCGAGGAGACAGGAACCGAATCTGCATGTGGCCGCTCCCCAGTGCTCACGGCACCTGGGCTGGAGCAGGCGGCTGGGAAAGACCGGTGGACTAAACAAAGAATGCAGGGCTTTATGGCTCCACGGCCATAGGCCGTGCCACACGCAGCGCTTTATCTGTGAGGGATCCCACCCTCACCCACCGAGGCCAAGACGCGCACACCTAACACTGCTTCCCTTAATTCTTGGCAAAGAAACACAGGCTCACGGTCAAAACCAAGGGACACTAAAGGTTAGAACAAAGAACAGTAGACCTACTCGCCTAGGCCAACGTTTTCGACTTCTTAGCAGTTTCCTCTGGAATTTACCTCTCAGTCGTGGGCCTTCTTGATCTGTCCATTTTGGACATAATCTATTGACTGACTTCCTGCTACGTTAAGCACCACCCTCCAAGCCCCTCTCAAAAGAGCTCTAACACCATCTGTGGGACTATATCCACAGTCAGTTTATGTAACTATGGCCACGTAGGCACCATCCAGTCCAACCAGGAGTGACTATCATCCTTCCTGAACGGCTCACTTTTCACCTGCATATTTATTCACCGAGCCTAGACCTCGGTTTCCACATCCTTCTCGGGTTCTGTCCATGGGCAGCTCCAGACACACCTCTTGCCTTTTGGCCCAAGGCCCACAATTCCAGCCTCAGCAGGCTGCACGCCAGGCCTGGCCCTCAGGGCCCAAGACCTTCTCAACTTTGTTCAGCCACAGAGACGACTTTATCACCTGAGGTCTGACTGCCATCAGACACCAGTGGCAGTAGCAGGGAGCCCGCAGCGCTTACGCCTCAGGGAGGGACTCAGGGCTCTGGCAGTTTCGCTTGGAGGAAGGGAAGTGAGTCCAGCCACAGCCATGGGCACTTTCTAGACCCCGTCTGCTGACTCACAACCTCACATGAGAATACATTTCAGAGTTTGACAGGTGCCAAAGAAATACATACATGGCATTAAACAGTTACACCTGGCAGCCCATGACAAGACCACGACAAGAGGCACAAGGACACTGGCAGAGGCACAGGGGCTCCGTGGGAAGGGCTTTACCTTAGACATCTGGCTGAAGTCGGCAAAGCCCTCAGCACTATTGAAGGACCCACTTCCGAAGGGGTCTAAGGTTCCAAAGGGACCTGCAAGCAGCACCAGCAGAGGAAGAGTTACAGGGCATTCACAGAACACGCCTCCTGGGAGCAGGGGGAAGTGTCACCTCTTGGTTCTCAATGGCCCCCAAAGCAGGAGATCCATGGAGGTCACATTTGTTTGATGGGGTGGTGAATCGGGTGCAAGTCCTCAACAAGGCCCCCTGCCCCTGCCCACTCTGGCTCATGATTGGTGCAGCTCAGCCAGATGGTTTGCGGCCATGAGAGCCGGTGCAGGGAGAGCCAGAGGGACTCTGCCCTGTGGCTGTGCTGCAAGCCAGCATTGTTCACTGTCACCAAAGGAGTGACAAGCACCCTGTGGAAGGAGAGCCTGCTGTCTGTCCTGCTGGATCAGGAGGGGAGAGTGAGAGGGAGGTGACCAGCCACCCACATGATTTATGTGGGGAGGTCATCTGCAGGTAGAGATTTCTGCTGAGCTTTCTCCTTTAGTGGGTGGTGCGATTTGTCCAGAATAACCCACGAGTTCATCTACGAAATCAAACTCTGTAACTAACAAGCACAAGATGTTAGGCAAGGCGGCAGTACCAAGTGGAACCTGTTTCCAAAAGCAAGGGGGAGTCCGCAAATGCTCCCCTCCCTTAAAGGCACACCTAAGAGCTTTATGCTGTGAGGGGAGGTTCCCTCAAATCCAGTGCCCATAGCACAAGCCTCAGTAGAACTTTGGATTCCTTTAGGGAAAAAAATCCAAAGGTTAGAACCAAAGATTCATAAGGAGGATTGAGCAAAGAGTAACAAACACATTGGTGTTATTTACTAAATTAATCCCTACCGCCAAGCTTCCTTTCCATCCAGTAAGATGCCAGCTACTGCTCAGAAAGATGAGCAGCCAGAGGGGAATGGCTTTGGCTGCATTGCCTCAGGCGAGGATCTGAGTGCCACTTACTAATGACATAAACACTGAGGACACACCAGATTTGGAAATGGGTGGGCCGTTCCACTGCCTGAGGAAGAGTGAGAAGGAAAATAAGCCATCAGTCTCACCTGATCCTTTTGAGGAGACACTGGAGGATGAAAAAGGATCACTGGATTCAAAGGGGTCGAGCTGAGTGAAAGGAGAGAGGAGAGAGTGAAAAGCAGTTCCTTTGTTCATCATCCATTCATTCAACCACAAACTTTCTTGACACCTATATGCACCATATCTGCTGCCCAGCCTTGGGGAGGATAAAATGATTTAAACTAAATCCCGGCAGAGTTAAATCCCAACAGACCAACCCCTCCTGCAGATAACACCTATAAACACTGTGAACTGGAAAAAAAAAAAAAAAAAGCTATCACCTGAAGACCCAGGAAGTGAACCAAAGCAGGAAGACTTTGGAAAAGAATTGAAACCTGGCAGAAAAAGCAGTACAAGATTGAGTTTTCCGTTTTCTTTTTTTTTTTCCCTGTGGTTCTTTTTATCTTGGCCGCGCTGCTCGGCTTGCGGGATCTCAGTTCTCTGACTGGGGATTGAACCCGGGCCACGGCAGTGAAAGCACCAAGTCCTAACCACTAGACCACTAGACCAGGAAACTTCCGAGCTTTTCCCTTTTGACAGCTACAGTCTGAGAGTATTGGGGGGCTATGACTCCAATAGAAAACTCACTGTCTTTCTGGACTGAAGCTCAGAGGTGGGAGCCCCAGGACAACCACAGCCATGAGAAAGGGATGCGGGATCTAGAAAGGAGAGGCAGAGAATGGGAGCCCCAAATGCCATGACAAGCTCTGTCCACGTCTCAGGCTCACCCCTACACTGTGTGTGGGTTGGCAGACTCAGAGCAGCCTACAGCTAAGGCCACAGGAATGAAACCACAGGTGAGAGAGGGAGAGTTTGCAATATGAGTCTCACCAAGTTAGTTGCCTGCTGAAATAAAACCATCCACACTCTTTGGAGGAATGCAACAGAATCCAGTCTCCACAAGAGAGCACTCACACTGCATAGAATATATTTTTAAGTTATTCAACATACAGAGAGAACCTGAAAAATCCGGTTCTCAAGGGAAAAGACAATCAATGGAGTCAATCTCAAGATGACCCAGATTTTGGAATTCTCAGATGAGGATGACTTTAAAGCAGCAATAACTGTGCTTAATGAGAGAAAGGAAAAAACACTTAAGATGAATAAAAAGACAGGAGATCTTAGTAGAGAAATGGTAACTATACAGAAGAAACATGGACATTCTCAAACAATGTAAAGTACAATATCTAGAATAAAAACTTCACTAGGTTAGCTAACCAGCAAATGACAGAAAAATGTAAGTGAAGTTGAAGATAAATCAGTAGAAATTACCCAATCTGAAGAAAAAGGAGAAAAAAAGAATGAAAAGAAACAGAGCCTCAGGGACCTGTAAAGACAATAGCAAAAGGTCTAACATCTATGTAACTCGAATCCCACAAAGAGAAGAGAGAATAGAAAATTTTTTTTCCAAAGAAATAATGGCAGAAAACTTACCAAATTTGGTGAAGACATAATTTATAGATGTAAGAACTTCAGCAAATGCCCAGCAGCATAAATACAAAGAAAAACATATCCAGAGCCTACACAAACTACTGAAAAGCAAACGTAAAGAGAGGCTCTTTAAGGCAGCCAGAGAAAAGAACATAACTATTTTTTCCTCTTTAGAATTCATACAGTGGATTAAAGCAAAAATTAAAACACTGTCTTATGGAGTTTAATATATTTAGATGTATTACATTCATAGGACAACTATAACAGAGACGCTGCTGTTTGGGGGAGGTTGGATAAATGGACCTATATGATTACAAGTTTTCTACATTTTACATTAAGTGACATAATATTAATTCCAAGTAGCCCATGATAAGTTAAGAGTGTATATGGTAATCCTTAAACCTCTAAGAAACAATGAAAAAAGGTATGGTTACAAAAGGCCAACAGATACCAGAAAATGGAATTCTAGAAAACATTCAAATAATCCAAAAGAAGACAGAAGAAGGGGAACAGAGGAATAAAATACAGAGGATAAAAGAAAGTAAATAATAAAATAGTAGACTTAAATCCAACCATATCAATAATTGCATTAAATGTTAACAGACTAGACACTCCATTTAGAAGGCAGAGATTTCCAGACTGGATAGAAAAGCAAGGCCCAACTACATGCTCGACACAAAAGACATCCTTCAACTCCCAGACAGGTGAAAGTAAATGGATGAAAAAAGATATATTATGCAAAGACTACGCATAAGGAGAATGAGGTGGTTATTTTAATATGTGATAAAAATAGATTAAGACAAAGCACCAGAGGAAAAAAGGAACCCTTTATAATGAAAAAAAAGGTCACTGCATCAGGATGACACAACAATCATGAATGTGTAGGCACCTGACAGAGCTTCAAAACACATGAAGTTAAACTTGACAGAATTAAGGAGGATATGGACAATTTCTGCAATCATAGGAGAAGATTTTAACACCCCTCTCTCAGCAACTGGTAGAGCTTACAAACAAACAAAAACCATAAAAATAAATGACCAGTCCTGTAACAAACCATAATGGAAAAAGTATATATATATATATATATATATATATGTATATATATATATATGTATATATATATATGTATATATGTATACTGAATCACTCTGCTGTACATTAGAAACTAACACAATATTGTAAGTCAACTATACTTTATATTTTAAAAAAAGGAAAAAAGGGGAACTCCCTGGCAGTCTAGTGGTTAGGACTGGGCACTTTCACTGCCGCAGCCTGGGTTCAATCCCTGATCGGGGCACTAAGATCCCGCAAGCCACGTGGCGTGGCCAAAGGGAAGAAAAAATAGACAATCAGAACAACCACCTTGACCTAACTGGCATTTACAGAACGTTACACCCAACAACGGCAAACAGACATTCTTCTCAAGTGTACAAAGTATGCTAACCAACACAGACCATAAAACGAGTCTCAATAAATCTAAAAGGACCGAAAACATACAAAATATGTCCTCTAATAACAGTAGATTTAATTAGAAATCAGTATTATAAAATACCTAGGGGGAAAACAAAGTATCTCGAAATGAAACAATATACTTTAAATAATCCAGGTTCAACACAGCATTCACAAGGAAAACTGGAAAATATCTCAAAATGAATGACAATGAAGATACAACATACCAAAATGTATGGAATGCAGCTAAAGCAGCACCTCAAAAGAAATGCATAGCTTTAAACACTCACATTAGAAAAGAAGATCCAAGATCAATGACCTAAGTTTGTACCTTAAGAAGTTAGAAACAGAAGAGCAAAGTGGGAGGAAGGAAATAATGAAGAGCAGAAATCAGTGCAACAGGAAACAGGAGAGAAAATTAACACAGCCAAAAGTTGGCTCGTGGAAAAGATCGACAAAATTGATAAACGCAGGTAACACAGACCACCAACACCAGCAATGAAAGGCGGGGATCCCATGACAGGTCTCGCAGATAGAAACGTTGCAGGTTAATCCCTGCCTTCAAGGAGCTCTGGGGCCAGTGATACATACCAGTAGGTCCACGGAGAAGTGAAAAACCAGGGAATGGGTAAGGTGGGGACAGAGATGCAGCCTAGAACGTGAAGGAAGGCTATACATTGCCCTCACTTAGACACAAAAATTCTCTATTCAATCACAAAGTTACTGTTTGCTTTTTAAATCCTCATTTACACCAATTTAAACCAGTCTGTTGAGTCTAACGTGCAAAACGTTTGGTCTACTACTTGCTGGGGGGCGGGGGAGCACACTAAGTGCAGGCAGGCTGTGGGTCTGGACTTCCTCCTGCCATGGCGGGGACCCACTGAGGCTGGCTGATGCCAATGTCACCATTAGTGCTTTGCACTAGGAAGATGGCAGGAGCAGTCACATGGAAACCTGTGGGAGTGTGTGGTGCTCTATTTTGTCTTTATTGGGAGGTGGAGTGGCACTGGGGGCAGATGACAGAGCAGAGAACCCAGCAGGTGGGCCTGAGCTGAAGTAAAGGGGCACAGAAAGGGACAGAGGAATGACAGCTGTTCAGGACACAGCCCGCCCTGACTTGGGCTCACCGGACTGCTGGATGTGACACCTTGCTTCGTGGGACAAGCCTCTGTAGGGATCGGAAGAAACGGTCCCCTTGCTATGCAGTAACGAGGCTTGGCCTTCGAGCCAGCCCCTGGGGAATCCCATGGCCTTGCACAGCCCTCATTCATCAGGCTTAGCACTCACAGTCTGAGTGATGGAGGCCCTGACTCAGTCCACGGAGGGTGGGGAATGGAAAGGGCTGCCTTCACACACGCAGAGTATGCACACGGGCAGCACCAGGAGGCAGCCTTTCCGGGGTCACTCACCTTTGAAGGTAAGGAAGGGTTTTTCGTGAATGGGTCTGAGGTAAATGGGTCGTTCTTTGTCTGTTTCTTAAAGAAGTCGTCGGGGGCAGAGCCATGGAATGGGTCATTTTCTTTGAAAGGATCCCCTCCGAATGGATCTAGGTGTTTTGGAAAGAAGAAAAAAAATGTCCCATGAATAAACATTATGCCTAGTGAAAGAACCCAAATATAAAAGAACACACAACTGACTGGCACTGTTTACACGAGAGTCTAGAAAAGGTAAAAACCGCAGTGGCAGAAAGCAGGTCAGTGGTTGCCAGAGACCTGGGTGGGTAGGGGGTGGGGGAGACCAGGGAACCTTCTGGGATAATGGAAATGTTCTCTCTCTCACACGACTATACACATTTGTCAAAACCTGTCCAGTTCTGCACTTAAAATGGGTGAGTTCTGTTGTGTGTTAATTGTACCTCTCAATAACACTTGATTTAAAAATAATATGAACAAACAAATCAAATGAGTAAATCCATAAGGACAGAAAGCAGGGGCTGGAGAGTGGGACTAGGGAGACTGCTCACGGGGACAGGGTCTCCTTTTGGGGTGATGGAAATGTTCTGGAGCTACACAGAGGTGGTGGCTGCATAACACAGTGAATGAACTAAACGTCACTGAAATGTGGTTAATCTGTGTTATGTGAATTTGTTAATTTTGTGTTATGTGAATTTCACCTCAATAGAAAAAACGAATACAAGGGGAAAAATTAGATAAATAGGCAGCATGATCCCAACACCACGCCCAGGGTGCGTTCATTCTCCTTGAATGTGGGGTGTGGGCCTGGTGACTATCGGAGGGGCAAGCCACCATCACCAGCAGGGAACAAGATGCTAGGCTTTTATGCAATGCGATGCTGTCCTTCCCAGTCCACTCCCTGGTATGTGTGGGCAGAAGTGCCACCGCATGTGGGTACCAACGGGACACCCTGATGCCACCACAGGTGACACAAGCGGGCACAAGTGTCCAAACAGTGGCCTAGCTATCAGAGGCTTCTTTTCTAGTTCTAATTCTCATCATGCTGTGAGACTGGCAAGAAGGGGCACCAGACTGTGAAAGGGAGGGACAATGGAGGTTCCTTCAGAAACTGACCTGGCAAAGGAGGCTGCAAGGTGTTTCCCCATTTCCCTCAACCTGAACTAGGAATGGGAATATTCTGAGAGCCAGTCCACAAAATGTTTCTTTTAACAAAGGCTTAGGCTTTTTTTTTTTTTTTTTTTTTTTTTCCTGTTGAAGCCGTCTGTTGTTCGGCAAAGGGGTCGCTCTGGAACGGGTCACCTGGATTTAGAGGAGAGAGGACTGTTCAGGTCTATGGTAGAAATGACCTTGGCAGAGCAAAGTGGGGAAGCAGGGGCAGCCACTGACTAAGGCAGTTTGTCATGGCGAGGACAACTAAGATAAAATGAAAAGTATTGTTGGCTGCTCAACACGGGCCTAGATCAAGAAAAATGTAGGGCAAGCCTGAATTCACTCTCTCTTTCTACACAGTGCTTTACTCTCCTGTCTCACCCCCGCCCCTCCCCGTCACTTCCCAGGGCTCCAAGAACCTGGGACCCCGGAGCTGCCCCATCCTCAGCCGCATGGTACATCTGAGTTTCGGGAGCTGCCTGACTCATCTCTCAGAACTAAGGTGCTTCCACTCCAAATCTGAAACTGGAAAGGCACTCCCTCTGCCCTCTCCCTGCCCTGGCATTTTTCTCAGAAAAGTACAGATAGCCTTCTTGGAAATACTGTTTTGCTCTGCAAAAACTGAAGAAACTCAGGAAATCTAGTTTCTAGAATTCTTCTTATTCTTGACTCGTGTGTGGATCTGGATGAACTCACCATGTTAAGACCTTAGATGTTTACGTGGGGATCTGCTGCTTACTAGGTGGTTCCATAATCACTACTATGTCTGATTATCTTATCAATCCCAAGAGGTGGATGGGAACTGAAGCATGCAGAGTCTCAGGGCCAAGCAGGCCGCCCTTGAACGTGGATGTCTCTTGGTGAGCCTGGAGCTCTTCCCACCCCCTCCCCTCAACACCATAGCTCTTTAGATAACCAGGTGGGGTGAAAAACTCAAGAGGCCCATTAGGCTCAAAAAATTTCTTTCCCTCTAACTGTTCTAGTCACTGGACAACCCTAGGGGGCAAAAACAGCCTTTCAATGATAAAGTGGGTGCCAAATGAGATACCTTTGAAGGGATCGGCTCCTTTAAATGGGTCAGATTTGAAGGGGTCTTCTGCCTGAAAAGGATCCGGATGCAATTCTTGGGCGTTGTTGCTAAATAACAAGGCTTTATTTTTGAAAGGATCGTCCTATAATTTTGTGAAGAAACAGGACAGGGATTTAATTATTTTAGATTTAAAGCAAAGTACAGAATTCTATACCTAACTGGTATATTTTCCCTGTAAATGATGTGACCCTAAAGAGAGTAATTTTTTTAAAAAACCACAGAAGATGGAATTTAGTTAATGATAACATGTCGACAATGGTTCATTAGTTATGATAAATGTACCGTACAAGATGTTAATAATAGGAGAAATTGGGTGTGGGGTACATGGGAACTCTCTGTACCATCTCTGCAACTTTTCTGTAAGTCTTCTAAAATTAAAAAGTTTATTTAAAAATCATTGAGTGGAAGCAACCCAAGCGCCTACTGATGGATGAATGAATAAGCAAAATGTGGTATCTACATACAATGGAATATTATTCAGCCTTAAAAAGGAAATTCTGACACATGCAACACAGATGAACCCTGAATACATTACACTAAGTGAAAGAAGCCAGTCACAAGAAGACAAATATTGTGTAATTCTACTTACATGAAGTCCCTAGAGACATCAAATTCATAGAGACAGAAAGCAGAATAGTGGGTGCCAGGGACTGGGGGAGGGGGGATGGGGAGTTATTGTTTAATGGGTATGAAAAAGTTCTGGAGCTTAGTAGTACAATGTGAATATACTTAACACTACTGAACTGTACAATGAAAAATGGTTAAGATGGTAAATTCTACGTTATGTGCCTTTTACCACAATTAAAACAAAAAAATCGAGTCAGAAAAAAAGTCATGTTTTTGGAAATGTCAAAGAAAATGTAACAAGCCACCAACAACTGCAGCTAGAGGCCTTGTTCAAAGGTGTGCCTCCCTCAAACACCTTCTCAGAGTGTGTTACCTATGTGGGCATTTAAAAAAATGCCATTTCCACACCAAGAAACATGCTGGCTATTTACATCCTGAGAGGAAATGAGTGCTTACGCAGTTAGAACTACTAGAGCATATGCAACACTTTGCATTTTTTTTAAAAAGTGCTTATTTCTAGAAACAAACAAGAATATTTAAATCAGAAGGGAAAAAAATCTTGCTTTTGAAGAGCAAGTTTTTATAGTGGAAAATGACCTGAAAGGGCTGGGGAAAGGCTTCACAGTACACATAGGGACGGTGTACTTGGTTCAGAAATACTGAGATATTTTGGTTAATGAAGACACACCCTCAGTGAAAACATGAAGGTTTCACTATGATGTTAAAAAGCACAACATCCTCACTGAATCTGGTAAATGTGTCAGCATCCTCGAGGCTGGCAAACTCAGCCATTATTCCAACTGACCAAAGCCAAATGATTAAAGAGCTGGGCTTCCGTGAAAATACAGGGCAATGACGTCAAAGGTGCCAAAGGAAGATTCCTGACGAGGCTCCTACCACCCTGGGTCAGTTGACTTCAGGGAGCAGGACGGATCTCAGAGGCACCAGGCTAACAGGAAGCCCAAGGCTTCGGAAGGACTGACCAACACCCCTGCCCTCTGACAAATACGGAACGATTTTCCTTACCTGAGAAAGATTATCTGGAGCCTCCAACCACAGGGTTTCCCAAGGTGGGGAAAATAAGCCAGTTCTTAGGCAAGTAAGTACCGATGTCTGCAAGCACCGTGTCTGGCAGCAGGGCAAGGACTCAGTAAGGAGCACTGTACTGCTAACTACTGTGACATGCCCGCGCCAGCAAGCACCCAATGGGGTTCTGAGACACAGATCAACGTGATGGAGAAGTCCTAATCTAAGGAAGCCAGGAGGCCGGTGTGGAAAATAAACCTCTCGCACTGCAGCCCGGGGGAAGGAACTATCTGTTCCAGAAGAACAAAGAGAGATGATGTATGAGGTGGACAAAGTAGTGAGTTAAGAATGACAACTTGGCCTCGGTGTGGAAGCTTCTATTTAGTTTTTAATCAGCACTGATGTACAAATTGGTTGTGTTGTTTTGTTTTTGTTTTTATAATGTTTTCAATTGCCACTTGGAAGACTGACAAATAACAGTGGACAACGGCAGAGAAGAGACTGATCCTGGGGGGTCTGGCCCCGCAATCCCCTGAGCAGAAAGTCAAGTCTGCAATCTCTCTCTCAGGAGCAACTGTTTGCCTGAGGCAGCAACCGCTCCCTCCCCTTCAAAGGAGAAGCCTAAGAAGACCCCAGCAGGATTCATGTGGTTAGTTAGGGTAACCACAGGTGGTTTGGATTCCATTTCACAGATCCAGAGCAGAAAACTAGATTTCCCCTGGTGCAGAGCGGCCGTAAACTCCACCATCCACTGACCTCCTGCCAATGAGCACGGAGCCATCTGCCCACTTGGGAGACGCAAGTGCAGCTGCCAAGCACGGGGTGAACGATCCCACCCGTGGCAGAGGGAGCAAAGGGAGAACACCTCAAACAATGAGTTCTGGTCTTAGTTACTGCACTTCTTGGGAAACAGACATGACAACTCTGAAAGGGCATCTAGGTGACATTCTGTGACATTCCTTCCCTTTAGATGGGGCTAGGCAGTGGTGTGCTGGTGAACCAGCGCTCTGGGGAAAAAAAAAAAAAAAAAACCCTTGTAAGCCTCTGCCAATTCCCATGGTGTAGCTACCCCCACCATGGTTGACGTCCAGTTACCAAAGGTTGAATAACAGCTTACAAAATTCCTATTTAATAATTGGCTCTGGAGAGTCAATAAAACTGGCTCCAGCACTCCAGGGGCTGGATGTGACAGACAAGTCCATCTTTCATGATGAGTTCTCGGCGAGACTAAAGTCTGGGATGATTTATTACTTTCTCTCTAGTAGACCGGTTGGCTGAGTGCTGACTCCAAGGACAAGAGGCCAGTATTCTCATCAGTGGATGACAGATAAGAAATAAATATGGCTTTAAGAATCCTGCTGTCTTGGACAAAGTAAAATCATGTGAGCCTAACACTAAACTTAGTAACTTTAGTAAAACCGTCCAGACTTAGAAAGTTCTAGACGCACCTCTTTGGTTACACTTGTTCTCAAGAAACTAAACTCCTCACTTTCATCCCCCCTCAAAGAGAACTAAGAGAGGTCCCTCTCCTCCGGAGCAGTCCTGAAATGTCCAGGAGTAAACAAAAAGCCCTCTTCAAAGTGTTTATTAAGAAATGGAAACAAACCAAAAAGTGCTTTAAAAACTGTATTTGTACAACAAGATAAAAATAGTTTTTCTCTCAAACACTGGTTTTGAGTTTCTACGTAACATATGCGACGTCGACGTTTCAAGATGAATTGACTATCACGTAAACTGCGTCCACTAATGAGATGAATAAAAATAAAGGTAAAAAAATCTGTGGGGGGCAGGAGGGGGGAGGGAAGTCCCATGCTGCTTTCAAACTGCCACTTCACTGTCAACATTTTATCCAAGGAAACCAATCTTATCAAAGCCTGCGAGAGGCTTTGTGAGCTGTTCCATGAACTAAGACAGAACAGGGCAAGCCAAGAGCCGTGTGAGGGTACCAGTGACAGAGGGAAGAATAAGAGCAGGGCTATGAAGCTGAAACGCACACTCTGAGACAGACAGCCAAGCAGGAAATTCTGCCTCACTCGGTTCAGGAAGAAGGAATGTTCACAGTCTCTACGGTAAAGCTGACAAAGCTGACAAAGCTGACAATGGGCCCAGGAGCAGATACGGAATTCACTCGTTTACAATTCCCTGAGGAAAGGAATGTGTGAATGGCAGAGGGAGGCAGTGATGGCCAGAGACAGGAGACAGATGAGAACACCAACAGGTCTTCTGCAATCCGCGGGGAGGAGGCGTAAGCTTCCCCATAAATCCTTGGGACTGAGTACTTGGCTACTGAGAAAAGAAACATGTCAAGAAATGCACAGAAAGAGCCGAGTCTCACATGAAGCGAGACAGAGAGGCTGAATTATTACAAGGAGGGGAAGGAATCCATGAGGCAAACAGGGCCAGGAGCAAGAGCCTGGGAGAGAGATGGCAGTGCGGGGCGCGCGGTGAAAGGCTTTGGGAGCAGAGCACAACGAAACCACCGAGACCAACAGCATCCCACTGGCTCCCGCAACAGCACAGATGCACAAAGACACTCTCGTCAGCCAGAATAAACTGCAAAACGGCACACGCCAGGACTCAGGGCTGCTACGGCCAACTCTGGCAGGAACAAAGGACAAAGTAACACTGCTGGATGTCAGCAGCCTGAGGGCCTGCAGAAACCTAAAAGGCCAACGGCCTCTCTCGGTCCTTCACCAGTACCCCCAGGGTCATGAGGTTTGAACCCAAGTGCCAAAGTCTTAAACGTAACCAAGATTTCAGGAGAGAGGCCAGTTCTAGGTGATACAGCAACACCCCAGGAGGGCTGTCATTGTTCTTGATCTTTACCTATACGTGTGATTTTCAAAGTGCTCCTTGTAGAAACACAAAAACACACACACACACATTCCTCCAACCGCCCAATTAGTAGGATGTGGGGTTTCACAATGTATGAGAGTTGATCCAATTTTGGTTAAGTTTGGGAAGCCCTCCAAATTTGGGTGATCAGCTCACGGAGATGGAGGTCTTTACAAACTGGTCTTAGAAAGGATTCAGGCCTATCCTTGGCTTTGTCTCAGACACCAGGATGGAGTGTGGCCCCGGACGCCAGGCTGCAGGGCTGGTGGGGACACGCAAAGCAGCAGTAAAAACAAGAAACACCCTGCACTTGAACAGAATCAAGGCTGGCAAGTGCTGGATCAAGCGGGCAGGGCCTTCTCTGATCCCAATGTGGGGCCTGATCCCGGGACCTTTACATTTACATTTATTCAACCTTTACCATGGCTCCAAAACCGCCCCTCTCTGTCAGGGAGACGCCCTCGCTCAGCTCTGCTAAGTTGGTCAAACTGGCGCCGTGGGCCCCGTCGAGCACCTCGTCATACTGCTCCAGACTCCTCTGGGCTTCCTGGTGGCTTTCGTGCAGCTGGGAAAGCTTGCTTCTTGCCTGTACAATAAAGACATCGTCGGCATCAGGTAGGGTTTAGGAAAAAAGCATTAGGCAACACATGTTTTTCTCCTAACATCCAACCCCAGACGATTCACAATGGTAATTGAATTACCCATCTACGGAGTAGACACTCCCTGTTGCCATGTTTATGAGATGCG
The DNA here is from genome assembly GCF_000442215.2 of Lipotes vexillifer. Taxonomy (NCBI): domain Eukaryota; kingdom Metazoa; phylum Chordata; class Mammalia; order Artiodactyla; family Lipotidae; genus Lipotes; species Lipotes vexillifer. The sequence continues at coordinate 1,562,917 of NW_006788006.1, forward strand.
AGACCGCTTGTAAACCAAGACGAGACCCTTCCGCTGCCCCAGGCGGTCCCTGAGAAAGGCAAGTGTTCAGACATTTGGTGACTCGGAAGGAACTGAAATGGGACAAAATCCAGATTCACAATCTATTCAAAGTGATATTCAGCGGTCACTTTCCTTCGTGGGATTTTATTACCCCATTTGCTCCTCCTTGCTCCTGGAGGAGGCAAGTGAGGCCAGGGGAAGGAAGGCAATCTGTGACGTCCGACAGACGCCAGCTTTATCTTAACTGTCTCGTATGCACTGGTCGTCTAACCTCTCTGTTTCCTCTTCTCCAAGATGGAGCCCTGGAAATGACGGGTAAAACCCCTCTTGCGGTGTCCAGCAGGGTGGGCCTTAATAAGCAGCAGCTATCATTTTTAATACTGTTATCATTATCACTAACATACATTTATGTCTTGGCTCCTATCTATGTTTTATAAACTCCAAAGGCTGGGAGGGAAAAGACATAAGATAACCCTACAGGTATTAATTAACAAAAAAGCACAATATATGGCATTAAATCCCTGAGATTTGAGTTTGTGATCAACTTTTGCCAGTAAACTGGCAAAAAGAGCAAAGAGATTGAGTCAGTCAAAAGAAAGGAAGCACGAACACGCATTTAGATACTGCCAAGGTCAAACAAACATCACCCTCACTCTGTAGGTGGGACACTCGAGGGCCAGCAAGGAGGCCTTTGGCCGTTACATACAGGGGAGCAGGAAAAGAGCTCTCCCTCTGCTGGTGGGCAGCGGCCACAGGCCTCAAGGCCTTCACCCCAGAGCGGGTCAGGGAGGGGTGCCTGGACAGGGGCCCATGTGGGGCGATGCTCCTGAGAGGATGGGGCCTCCTCGGTGTGCTGGTCTTCAAACTATCAATACATGGGGACAGAGGGGTGCTGGAAGGTGTCTTGGACTCTGTCCCTCTTGCTTGTACGAGGACCAAGGCTGGGGAGAGCATGTCCTGAACCCAAGGCTCTCTCCAAGTGAATTAACTTAATGTCCTACCCAGACCCCGCCCGCTCCACAAAAATGATGTGCACTCAGGCGGGGAAGTGGAAGGTCAGTGAGGCAAAGCAGACACCACCAGGCCAAAGTCAACACGATGGTGGAACACACGCTGGGGGGGGTTCTCAGCACTTCACCTTCAGGCTAAATGAAGACTTCCAAGAAGAAAGGGAGGTGGGTGAGAGCAAAGAAAACAACTACTGCGGCGCAGACACCTGGGACCACTGGTCGCACACCCCTCTGTGACTGCTCTGCTCGTGGCAGCCACTCCGCTTGGCAGGAGACCCCAGAAGCCCCCGGCCACAGCCAGTGGTGGCGGGCCCCGCCCCACCCCCTCGGAGATACCTGGTTGATTTCGTCTTGCGTGGATTTCAGGGACTTGATGATGGTTTCCAGTTGAACTTTCCCAGCCTGAATGCTCTGCTCCAGCTGCGTCTCCTCCTGCTGCAGTCGGTTCAGCTCAGATTTGGCCCGGTTCAGGTCGTCTTCCTGGGACTTGAGGTCGGATTCCTGGGACTGGATCTGAGTCTTCAGTGAGGAAATCTGAAAAGAGATGAAACATGACTTCGAGGAAGAATTCTGGCTCATGTTCTTGAAACAAGCTGACCCAGGGAAGAGGACACCAGCCTGAAAGCCCGACGCCTGGCTTCCTTTACATGGACCCCTCTCCACACCCGGGACAAGCATAGGCAATCTATCTGTCCCCTGGGGCTGAATGTCCCCACAAGAGGCCTCAGACCGGGATGTAAGGGTTTTACAGTCTGCTGAAGCTGCAGCCTCCCTGGTTTGTAACAAGCAGCTAAGACACCAGGGGAGGGGTGACACGTGCCCACACCGTGCTGTGGGGCATGGGTCAGGGTGGTGTGCACACACGGGTTCATGCTTATACATGTGACATGGTGGATGAGACTGAGGTCAGGCCACAAATGCTTGGACACTTTTCCACACGATACGTTCAACTACGCTATTAAACCAGTAGACATCTCAGCCTTGAGCTGAGACGGTCATGGTGAGCTCAGGGAAGTCCGTAAGAAGCCTCCTTCCCCTGCTGGGCTCAGCGGGGAGAGGGGGGATGATGACTTACCATCTGGGTCTCATCCTGGCACTTCTGCCTGACGTCACTCAGCATGTCTCGGAGCTTGGCCTTTTGCTGATCCATTTCGTCCAGGCGGTCTTGGGCGTCCTGTTTCTGAGCTTCCAGCTCTTGCAAACTGCTTGTTTCCCGGTCTAAATCATTTTGCAATTCCTAGGGAAGGGTGGCATGAATTTACTCGAGACTTGTTCACATGGGGCACATCCAAGCTAACACTGTCACAGCCTGGGCTGGAGCCCCCTAGATGACCTACAAAACCACACACTCCACAGGGAATACCACACACATCTCAGTGTGGTGGCCCCAGCTGAATCTCTCACTAAGTCCCTCAGCAAATACTTATTGATGGCCTAAGAGAGGCCAGGCACCAGGAGTGGGGCTGGGCCCCTGGCAAGAAGAGCTCTCCAGTGACATGTGGTCATCATTGGGGCGGGAAGGGCATCACCCAGACACGAACTGAGACGAACATGGGATAGCATGGGTCAGACTGTCAGTCAGAGTCACAGGGGCATGGGGAGACCATACTGATACTGCACAGGTGGACAAGAGCTCAAGGAAGCACCACTTCGACGGACCCAAAGGACGAGCAGGTGGTAGCCAGGAAAAGAGCCAGGAATGTGAAGAGTGGACGGGGCCGTAGAGGACCCCGAAGAGAAAGGGGTGCCATGCTCCAGCTGGATCAAAGGAAAGCGGGCCGAGGGCACCAGAGGCCGTGCCCCACAGGCCATGCCAAAGACGGCACTGGCTTCTGCAGCAGGAAGCCCCTGAAGACATCTAAAATGGGAGCAGGACATGATGATTCTCAGCTGCTAAAGCTCCTCCACATGGGCTGTATCTAGCGAGATGACCAGTGCGGGTGTCTTCAGACTCAACTGTTAGACCTCTAGGGAAAGGATCCTAGAGGGGGATGGCGCAAGTGAAAACGTGCAATGTCTGTGATGGCAAGATCTGTCAACAATGCAAACTTCCACAGGTGGAGTTGGCTGGACTTATAGCACAGCCCACCCTGAGGGACACTCCACCTTGTAACCGAGTTATAATGTGAAATGAACAAGGCATGCAGCAGAGCACACATGTGAGGCACAGTGGCATTTGTGCAATGAGGAAGGGGGTAATATGCACAGACGTCTCTTCTGACATACACACACATGACCTTTCTGGAAGGCCTCATGGGAGCTGATGACTACACCTCTGTAGTCCAGGGGAGGGCAGGAGGCGTCCATTTTCAACCAGGCGAATGTCTTATGGGATGTCTTACCTACCTGTAAGATAGATAACTAAAGCAGGGATGGGATGGGAGGGGAGAGTATGGCCTATGGGGCTGACAGTGGGGAGGTGACTCAAGCTGGGGCCGAGGGAGAGGTGATGGCAGCCTGGGTGAGGTTGTGGCCGTGGGTATCAAAGGAAGGGGCGGACTTGAGGGGACTGTTGGCGGTCAGGGAGGACAGGAGTGGTGAGGCCAATCCCCAGGGCTGGCTGGGGCTGCTGGTGGCTGACGTCATTTCAGAAGAAAACTCGAAGGAGGTGCAGGGTCTCCCTCTCCCTACTTTGAGGACAAAAAAATCACGGCTCTCTCTCTCCCCTCTCAACAGCCAAAACACACCTCTGAGCTATTTTGGGGGGCTAGGTTCTCTGCTCCCCAGTCTCCTTGTCCCTGACCTTTAAGAAAAGATCTCAAGTCCGACAAGTTTGGGAGAGCTAACAATGAATGTTTGATAGGAAGCTAATGGCAGAGTAGGGAACGTGGGTTTGCCACATCTGAGGGAAGGACAAGTGATGGGGGAGGGGGAGACGAAGGAGGTAGGAGGGTCAGGCCCACCATAGCCATGGAAAAGCCCAAGGGAAGATGACCTGCCAGCTTCTGGTTAGGAAGAGCGCTGGGGTCAAAGTGGGGGAGGTGTCTGAGCAAAGAGAAGACAGAAAAAACCCAGACAACCTACAGACTCAGAGCAATCCCCACTGGAACACCAGCCTGCTTCTGACAAGCAGATTCCAAAATTTATAAGGAAATGAAAGGGATCCAGAATAGCCAAAACAGTCTACGGCCATACCACGCTGAATGGGCCCGATCTCATCAGGATAGCCAAAACAATCTTGAAAAATACGAGGTTGGAGGACTCACACTTTCCAATTTCAAAACTTACTACAAAGCAACAGTAATCAAGACAGTGTGATACTGGCATAAGGAAAGACAGAAATCAATGGGATAGAACTGAGAGTTCAGAAATAAATCCACATGTCTATGACCAACTGATTTTTGAACACGGTGCCAAGACCATTCAGTGGCGGCAAGATTAGTCTCTTCAAGAAATGTTTCTGGGACAACGGGCCCTCCACATGCAAAACAATGAAGTTGGACCCCTGCTTCACACATTACGTAAAAATTCACTCAAAATGGATCAAAGACCTAAATGTAACAGCTAAAACTATAAAACTCTTAGAAGAAAATGTGTGGTAAATCTTTGTGACCTTGGATCTGGCAATGGGTTCTTGGATATGATACCAAAAGCAAAAGCAAAAAAACGGAATAAATAACTGGAAAATTTTAAACTTTTGTGCTTCAGGGAATTCCCTGGCAGTCCAGTGATTAGGACTCCTCACTTTCATTGCCGAGGGCCCAGGTACAACCATCAAGAAAGTGAAAAGACAACCCAAAGATGGGGACATAATATTTGCAAATCATTTATCGGATAAGGGAATTTATCTAGAAAATATAAAGAACTCTTACAACTCAGCTATAAAAAGACAAATAACCCAATTTAAAAATGGGCAAAGGATCGGAATTAGCTTTTCTCCAGAGAAAATACACAAATGGCCAATAAGTACGTGAAAAGATGCTCATCAACATTAGGAACAGCATCAATGAGATACCACTCCACACCCACTAGGAAGGCTATAATAAAAAATGGAAAATTTCAAGTGTTGGCGAGGATGTGGAGAAAGTGAGAATGAAAAATGGTACAGCCACTTTGGAAAACAGTCTGGCAATTCCTCAAAGGGTTAAACATACAGTTACCATGTGACCTGCAACTTCACTCTTAAATGTATATATGTACACACACACCTAAGAGAAGTGAAATCATATATCCAGACAAAAACTTGCACATTAATATTCACAGTGGCATTACTTGCTAGAGCTAAAAAGTAGAAAAACACAAACAACCATCAACTAATGAAGCAATGAATAAAACAGCCATACACTGAAGCATTATTCAGTCATAAAAAGGAATGAAGCACTGACACATGCAACAACATGAATGAACCCTGAAAACTACACTGAGTGAAAAGAGGCCAGACTCAAAAGGTCACATAGTATGTGATCCCATTGATATGAAATGTCCCAAACAGAAAAATCCAGAGAAAAGAATGTAGATTAGTGGTTGCCAAGGGCTGGGGAAGGACTGGGGATTGCTAATGGGTAGGGGGTTTTGTTTTGGAGTGATGAAAATGTTCTGCAATTGACTGTGGCGATGGCTGTACAACTCTGTGCATATGCTAAAAACCACTGAATTATATACTTTAAATGGATGAATTGTATAGTATGTGAATTACATCTCAGTGAAGCTGTTGTTACAAAAACAAAATGCAACAGTAAACCAGGCAAAGATGCTGCAGGTTCTCACTAAGACAGTAGCCATGGAAATGGAGAGATCCCCAGGGCAGGAGGGGGAAGGGGAGGCCTGAGAGGGCTGAAGCTGAAGCTCCCATTGCTTAAAACCAAACATAAACTAACCTGAGGACCAAGGCCTGCTACCCGACGCTGGGCCCTGACCTGCAGCCTGTGCTGGCAGGCACGGCACATGATCTCCTGGCCAAACCCATCTGGGAAGAGGCAGCAGGAACCAAAATCAAACCTGGTTTTCACAGAGGAACTTTAAAATATAGTGTTCTGTCCCTGACCAAGGAGCTGCCATCACACGACAGCAGGGGCCTGTCCTGGTTGGAGTACATGTGATGCTCCCGTGGGACAGGGGCTGCCCTGGCTGGATCTGGGCCCCCTCCAGCTCTGAGGGGCCACTGGGGCCCACACGGACCCCAGCATCTCAAAGGCTGCAGGAGTGCGCTGTCAGAGCCCAGTAGCGAGGGTTTCGGGTGGTCTTGCTGAGCCTGCCACAGATCAGAGGGGAAAGCACCTCCAGACATCACAGCGACCCAACGGCTTTCTTAGAATCGCCCAGGAGCAGGTGCCAGAGACCCGGTGACTGGTTTCCCTGGAGCCAAAGGACATCACAGCACCCAGATCCCCAGCTTTGGGAATGTAAACCAGAGCTCGTGCAGAGTGACCCAGACACAACGGGAGGGAGAACTGCCCAGGGACCCACGTGGCCAGCCGGGCCAGGGCCAAGGTGAAAGGGAAGATGAGGCCAGCACCACCACACCAAACAGTTGAAAGGATGGGGGTGAGGTGATATGGGTGACAGGGAACTGTGTCTGAGGGGTCAGTTCTAGGACATGGGTGGAAATCAGAGGGCTGAGGTGAGAATAAAATGATAGGATGAACATACAAACACCCAGAAAAATAGGGTCACTTCACCTGTGGTCATATAAATGATGCAACTCATTTGAGCAAAAAAAACCAAACAAAACCAAAACACGATGACAGAGGCAGGCTGTTCCCTGCCTTCTGATCCAAAACATTCCAGGGGACCATGTAAGGCCCAACCCCCGATGCCAACGTGTACAGAGTGAGAAGCCAGGAAAGAAGAGCCTGGACACTGCACAGTGTGAACCAATCAGAGTCCCAAAGCATCCACCCTACCCCACCTGCAGACGGCAGCTACGACAGAGGACATTTCCCGCAGCCTGCGGGCAGGCACTGCATGCCATCTGTCCACTGGGTATCTCATGGAATCCTACAGCCCCTTTGCGGACAGGCTCAGGGGAGGGGGAAAGAGGGCCGCCCAGCACCCCATGAGCCCGACTAAATCAGCTGCTGCTTCCCCTGGCCTGGCTCAGGTCGCTGCCCTAGGAGGTGGCCCAGAAAGAACCAGCCACTCAGGTGGTGCACACGGCGGCCAGATGCTGCTCTTGGCGCTGATCCTCACTGCCAGGTGGGAAGACGGAGGCCGGGAGGCTGAGCCACCCACCCACAGCCCCCTGGCCGAGCCGTGGGGGCTGCCGTGCTGACTGCTCAGCCTCGCTCCTCCTTCCCTGGCTCTGAGCTCGGAGCACTCGAAGCCCCACGCAGAGACTGTCAGGCCCAGCGGCACAGCTCAGCCACACTCTCAGAGCCCCACAGACAACTGGAGTCTCCTCATGACGGCAGAGCCATCTCTATTCATTCAGACCTGAGACATCTCGGAACCAATGTCTCTTCAAGGGTGCAGCTCCCACGCACTGACCATTTCGCTTCTGGCACAGCCTCCCTCTGCCCAGACGACGAGTGAGTGCTGAGCACATGCCAGACCCCATGCTCCAGCCCACCGCCCAGGAGAGCAGACCACTCACTACCAACGTCACGCGAGGCCTAGAGATGTTAAGTAACTTGCCCAAGGTCACACAGCTGCTGAGGAGAGCCAGGTTTGAGCCCCAGCAGTCAGACCCCCAGTGTCGCTGTCACCACTACCCACAAGGAGACTCTCCAAGCAGGACTGTCCTTCAGGCTGAGTGAAAGAAACCAGACACAAAAAGCTGAATGTTGTATGATTCCCTTTATATGAAATGTCCAGAAGAGACAAAAAGTGGATTCGTGGCTGTCAGGGGCTGGGAGGGGGAATGGGGAGAGACAGCTAATGAGGACAGGGTCCCCTTTTGGGGTGATGGAGATGTTCTGGAACTAGACAGAGATGGTGGTTAAGCAACACACTGAACATGCTAAACACCACTGAACTGTATACTTTAGAAAAGTAGATTTTACGTTATATGAATTGTACATCTCAATTTTAAAAAATCCACTACTTATGGTATAGGAAACTAAAATAAAAATCACTTGGAAGCCCCCAAAAGCTCAAGTTCCCAATGAGCCTATCGGTGCCCCGCCATCGCCCTGCTCCACCATCACTGCTGGGAACTCCCTGCACTGCGTGTGACACAAGGTTGATTCCTCCAAAACCAACCATGTGCTTACCTGTACTTCATTGGTTTTCTGTCTGATTGCCTCTTCCTTTTCTCTAATGTCTTGTTCCAGTGAGTATTTCTCTCTGTGTGTTTAAAAATAGTTCAGGAAAGCACAGATAGAGTGAATGAGTTGACTGTTCCCCCAGTATCCCAACTTCTCAAGACCCAACCCCATCCATCCCACAGAAACCCAGCCGGGCTGACCCCACTCAGTGTAGGCAGAAGTATAGGAACGCCCCCAGTGACCATCTGCCCTACCTGACCTCCTCCCCTACAAGTGTGGGTCAAACCTGTGGATGCCATGAGGCTTTGCCCCCAACATGGCCACACAAGCCTTTTAAAGCAGAGAATGTCAAAGCAATGTCCAGGGTGAGAAGGGCTGGATGTGCCCTTGCTGACTTTGAAGATGGAGGGGTCACGAGAGAGGAGGCACCGGGCAGCCTCTCAGAGCAGAATGAGCCCCTGGCCACACAGCACGGAAAGCAGACCCCAGACCCCCAACTTTGAGGAACTCGATTCAGATCCCCACCTACTTGGACAACACCTTGAATTCGACTTTGTGAGGCCCTGAGCAAGAAGCCCAGTTAAGCCCATCTAGACTCCTGGTCTACAGAGCTGTGCACTAATAAATTTGTGCTGTTTTAAGCCATTCCATACACAGCAAGAGAAAATGAATACATTCTCTAAATCCTACATACACTCGCTCATGAATGGTGAGCAACAACTGCTCAGAAGACTGAGCACTGAAGACACAAGGACACACAGAGTGAGGCCCTGCCTTCACGGAGCTCACAGGCCAGTGAGAGAGACAGGCGACAAATCAACACACAAAGGCACACAACCTAAGTACCACAAAGGGAAATCCAATGGGATAAGGAAAGGGGGTGTGCAACGTCCTGCATAGGATGACCAGGGAAGGACTCTGAGGACATGGCCTATGAATAGAATATATGATGGAAAAACATTCTAGGCGATGGGAACAGGAAGGCATAGCTTCGGCTGGGGGAGCCATGGTGAGGTGTTTGGAGTGACGCAAAGTTGGGTGAGGAGTCCAGAGGGCTGGCAGCAAGACGCGGCAGTGAGGGTCTCTGGGCCCGGCAGCTGCCCCCAACTATTCCCTCACAGGAGGCTGTGGCTGGCCACTGTGCACACCAGGGCTTGCTGGGGCCCTGCCTGCCTCCTCAGCTGCAAACAGCTCCCCCGGGGCAGCAACCAGCCTTGCTCTCCTGCTTAGAGACTGTTTGTGCCCCCCCAAAATTCATATGTTGAAACCCTAACCCCCCAATGTGATGGTTTTTGGAGGTGGGGCCTTTGGGAGATGCTTAGGTCATGAGGGTGGAGCCTGCAGGAATGGGATTAATGCCCTTACGAGAGACCCCAGAGACCTCCTTGCCCCTCCACCCTCTGAGAACATGGCGAGAAGACGCTGTCTATGAACCAGGAGATGGGCCCCATCAGACACTGGATCTGTCTGCACCTCTATCTCGACTTCCAGCCTCCATGATGGGGGTAAGTATGGGCCTGTTGTTCAAGCCCCCCAGTCTGTGAGAGTTTGTTACAGCAGCCTGAAGGGGCTGCCTCGGCATCAGAAACCTCATGTGGCCAACATACCCTGCCTCCCCTGCTGGGAACCCAGCCCTTGCTCGACAGTAAGGCCCCCTCTGGGACACTGGGCCAGACATGGAACCGCGAGCATCTGCATGTTCGTTTCCACAAGTCTAAGAACTACCTAACGATACACCGTGCTCTTTACATCCAACCCATTACGACTGAGTCACGTCAAGGGGAGAGGCGTGTTTCGCCACACCGCCAAGCAACAGGCCTGAAGGTCACTCTCAAAGCCACCCAGGCCTGGCTTCCTGCACACTCTTGCTCTGCACACACTTGCCTCTTGCCTTCACAGGGAAACGCTCCAGGCTGCCAGAGGCTGCACAGCTGTGAAGAGGCAGCCCTGGCCTGACTGGGACACCACTGTCCCTTCCAAGACCCCAACCCTTGCATTACAGGGTCCCCTCCCTCCTCTACCTGCAGTCCTGATTAACAGGCCCACCCAGGCTCTAAGACACTGGCCCTCCATCCTCACAGACCCTCTCAGCCTTGTCAGGCTGCACATGCTGATTTCTGGTTTGGAAATACAGCCCCAGGGAGCAGATGACAGAATGGGAGCCATCCTCTGGGCTGAGCATGAAGCAGAGGGTCTGGCTTCATCAGGCGGCCAAGGCTGAGGCTTTGTGGCCAGCCAGCCAACCACCTAACCAGTCTCACATGACATCTGACCTGCCTTTGCTTCTCAGGGCTCTGCTCCACTAAGGACACAAACTACACCACCCAAGGGGCATCCAGCTGTGAGTGGGATCCAGCTCGCTCTGGCGAAGTAACATTGTCTTCATTCTCGGTCAAGAAACAGTCCGTCTCCCGTGGAGGGCTGGGTGCCTTTGGCCCTTCTGCTTGTTGCACCCCACCCCCCAGCCCTCCCCCAGAATTAACTGGTAAGAGGATGGTGTTCTGCAGAAGATCACAGGGGCATACGGGAAGTAGATGTATTCTTTTATGCCAGACTCTGAGAGTACAGACACCCCATCCAAAGCCCTTGTTTACAGGTGGGGAAACCAAAGCAGTGGGCGCTGGGAGTGAAGACAGAAACCTGGACACAAGGCCTGAGACTCAGAGTTGACCTGTTGCTCCTAAGCACCAGTGTCACTACCTGAGACTCAGTCACTTGATGTGTTCAGAAATTACAAGGCCTTCCTGAGGCGGGGGTGGGGGGGTGGGGTGCCCTGCAGGCCACCTAGCAACAATGTGTCTGAGACCCCACAGCCCACACTGGCTCCCACTGAGGATGTCAGTACTTGAGCTCATTAAGTCAATTCAGGAACTCAGGAGAATCTGTGTCCCTTCATTTCTGCTGAACAAACTCATGATGGTCAACTCGCCATGTGATTCACAAGCCTCTGCTACTTCCGATAACAACCTGGGACGTAGATTTGTTTGGAATCTGAAGGGAAGGAGACGCTTTTACATACCTTTGTAACTGGGCGATCTCTTGACTGATATCATCAAGTTCCTTCACACCAGTAAACTCCCCCGATCCAAGAGAACTTGAACTGTCCTGCAACCAAATTCAGACAAAGAATTACAAATTGGCTAGCTGACCTCACCGCACAGCATGGGCTAGTAGGTCTTAGAATAAGGGATAAAATCATCTGTCTCCAGCCCCCAACCTGGGAACCATCTGGGCAGCCCAGACACACCCCGAGGGGCCCTAGTGAAGGCTAGGCAGGCTGCCAGCGCCACCTGGTGGCGGGCTGAGGGAAGTGACGCAAACACGATAGGGATGGGCCAGCGGCTACTCACCGGGATGGGAGTGCCTCTCTCTGAAGGTGGGACCATGTCCGGCGAGAGGACTTGAGGGGGATCGATGCCTTTACTGACCTTCTGCTGAATGAAATACATAGCTAACGCGAATTGGTCTTTGCTTAACTTCCCCGTTTGCCTCGTATCGGCCAGGGCCCTGGGAGAAATGTGGGGATGCTAATTACACATCACAAACACCAGAATTGGTTCCAAGTACATGGAACCCACACTTCAAAAAAATGGACAACAAAAACAAAAACGATAAAAACAACGGGCCACAGCTGCAGCTCCTTTTCTACTGAACATCCCCCTCCTAGGGAGCAGTCCCAGCCCCCCCACCAGAGCGTCAGGGCAGGAGGGGGCTCTTCTCCCAATTGGAGAACCGCCAAGCCCCACCACGGGCCGAGGAGCCAGTCCCTTGGGAAGCCCTGTTAGCAGCCAGGAGACACGCAGCTGGCTCCTTATGGTGTGCAGGCAGTGGATGCGATTCACATTCCTGTGTAAATGGAAGCTGGAGCCGAGTGCACACACTCAGACCCTCAGCTGGTTCCTGCAGCCTTGGGTTATCTGAATGGCCTGAGCCGCTGGTCTTCAATGGGGATGACAAGCAGCATTTGGGGCTGTCATCATGAGGGGACGGGGCCTGGAAAGCCAGGCATGGCTACACAGCGGACAGTCCCTCGCTGCTAAGGTGACCCCGCCCTTGTGGCCTTCTGGTGTCCTGGCACATGGGCAAGGCAGTGTGGAAGCTCTGCCACACCCGCCGTCACCGAGAGCTGGCCGTACAGGAAGGGAAGACTCATGCAGCCAGGACAAGGCCTCCACATCTGTGGAAAATGTCATCCCTTCACTCTGTCCACTCAACACGCAGTCTCCTTCCCCACTGCACGTAGTTACTGAGAGAGTAGTGAAACCATGTCCTGATGCAGAGCGAAAAAGAGCCGGGAACGTGTAACAGACTCAGGCCCAAACGCTGTGAGCGAACAGGGCTGGTGGAGATCCCTGTAAATGTCTCTATTCAAGGCTGGTTTTAAAATGTCTTTGTTCTTGTCACAGTTCAAGGGCGGGGTGTGATAATTTTCAACTGCAACTATTTCTCCTGATTCTGCTGGCAAGGGCCAGTCCTGCTGCACACCCAGCCCACGGCAGCTCTCGGGCTGCGGTCCCATCTCTCTGGCCCGTCCCTGCTCCCTGGACTCTGAAGGAGCAGGGGCCCCCAGGCCCACGTGCAGGGGTACTCTGTCCGCGTCCACCCAGGGCAGCATTACTGTGCTTATTCTGACATCACGCTGAGTGGCACGGTGCCGGGCACTGTGGGGGACAGGCCTACGTCCTCGTTTTGTCCCTTCAATCTTTCTTGGCTTGTTATCTCCACTTTGGATATGCTCCCACACCCGGCCACCTGCAAACAAACCCAGACTGTCCATTCACTGTCCCAGTGGTTATTCTAGAGCTCACTCTTTCATCCTTGCCTTTTTTTCCCCGTATGCAACGCCTTCTGCGTGTTTTCTTTTTAATCCAAGCGTATTTATGATTTCGTTGTGTCATTTATGTATTATCATGTCACTTACAGGTTGAGATACATGTTATAAATTACTCTATGTTATGATCAGGGTATAATTTGAATTCCATGCATGTGCATTTCAGCGTGATAAAGGGGGCACTGGATCTGAAGGGCCTGATAGAGACTGCCCCTGACTCGTCACAAGGGGCCAGGCTTCCCACAGTCTTTTGCTAACTGACTAGGTGTCGTGTGCTTCTTGAGAAGGGACAGCTCGTTTTCTCCAGCAGGGCCTCACCTTGTAACGTGGCTACCTCTGAATTTCCGTTAAGGATGGTTATTTCCCCAAGTCACAGTGAATTTCACAGCTCTATTTGGAGGGGTTCACCCCTCCAGAATTACATGGAAATTCTCTTCTTACAACTCCCAAGTGAAGCCCTCTAAAGTGGGAGGGCTTTCTCCCCTGAGAAAGCTAGGAAGCGACTTTCACCACTGGCTAGTTACAAAAGGAGCCATCCCGGTGCCATGAAGATCGCTCTGCCGGCCCTGGAGGAAAGTGGGGGTGAAGACGGCTCCTCGACCAGCCCTGAGGTACAGACCAGTCTCACCCTCTCCCACGAGCCGTGTCACTGACCTTCACGGGGCAGGGCCTCTAGGAGAGATGGCCACAGCCCTGATGCCCAGGGTGGCCCTGCCGGAGCCTCTGGGGCCCTTACTGCACCCTCCCACCAGATGCGGGTGGGGCCGAGCACCTGCACCCTCACTGGCTGGGCTGAAGGCTGCATAACCACTAGCAAGAACTTGCCCCAGAGCTCTCTGGAGGGACCAAACAGGAGACCTTCCTGCTGGAGGAGGGTGAACTGACATGCACGAAATACAGGGTACAGGTCTTTACACTCAGCCCTGACTACCGCTCCCTCCTGTCCTGCTCACCGGCTCCGGCCCTTCACACAGCACAAGTCTCACTCAACATGTGAGCCACCCACAGCTGTTACTTTCACAGCGAGACCCCCTGTACTTAGGAAGAGACGTTCATCTATCTGCTCTTACCATATGTGTGCTAGAAGGTTCTGGGTGAGGCCCGAGTGCATGAAGATCTCCTTCACCTCCTGGCCGCTCACATAGCCGTCCAGGTCCAGGTCAGTCTTCAGAAATATCTCGTCAAATCGCATCTTGTCCGCCACTGGCACCACCCAGTTTACTGTTTGCTGAAAAGGTTTTTCAGAAGTTAATCCTCAAGCTTTTTATCACCTGCGAATACACACGATTAAAGTGTTTTCATGCTCATTTTAGCAGAAAACCCTCCATGAGCCAAGAGGGCAGACAGGATCCCTGTTCTGTAAGAGGGGAAACTGAGGCTCAGAGAGGTTAATGCTGACTCGGTCAGTATTACCCAGTGGCCAGTCTGCGCCTCTTTTCACCCCATCACAGTGCCCTGAAATCTTTGTACTGAGAGGGATGTGAAGACCCAGCAGGTCCTCCTACCAACAGCCCTTCCATCCCCGCTGCCTGGGACGGAAAGTGATCCCTTTCCAGGAGGGGGCTTCAAGTGTACCAGAGAGGACCCTCCTGACCACTCATTTTGGAAGGACTGTCTCCCGAGAGCCGGCCCAGCACCGATGCCAGCCTTCCTGGCCTTCTGTCCTCCACCTGCAGACCTTCTTTGCAGCGGCAGGGGCATTCTCAACGCCCACAGTTCCAGGATTCTGTACTCCATCCTTCTTTGACCCTGACCCCACTCCCTGCGACACAGCAGACCCCCTGTGAGGTGTCAGTACACACAAGGCACTGAGAGGTACTGAGTGAGGCTGATGTGAAAACTGCACCTGCATGACAGGCGGGCACTCAGGGCCCTGTGGTGCTGGTGGGGGAGCCCGGGCCTCTGAGGAGCACGCCCACCACCTGTGAGCGCCCCACATTCACGAGGACCCTGCTGTGGCAGACGAAGCTGAGAGCCCAGCGAGCTGCTGTGATTTCAGTGCATTGGGGCTCAGCCACCTCGTGCACCTGTGACCTCTTACACCACCTGCTCCAGTTCTACTTAAGAAAAGCAAATGCCAGGGTCCGCCAGGGCCAGAGCACCTCCAACTCAGAGGCATCCAGGCCCCTTGGGCACTTGGCGGCAGGCCTCTTCAATTGCTTATTCTGGGTGTGTCACCTCTGACCTTTGGGGCTCCCATCACAGCACGTTTCACAGCATCTCTGCCCCTTTTTGTAGAGATGTTTCCTTTCATCTGCTTTTCTGACCATGTCTCTCTTATCATCTAAATCAGTGGGATCCTGATATGAGCACCAGGAATCCAGAAAGCAATTTTGGGAAGAAAGGGACAACACATTACCCAGGGTTTGGGGTAGGGAGTAGAATGATTTAGGACAGCAAGGATTTATCAAAAAAAAAAAAAAAAAAAAAATCATCAGAATTTACGGACCAGATTCAAATTGCAAAGGCTCAGGCAGCGAGAACTGAGATAGCGTTTTACCTGCTGAATTACAGGAATTTTCTAAGCCACCTCAGGTCTGTCATTGAACAGTTCAGAGGAGACGCAAAGATGCACATAAAGGAGCTTTAATGAAGAGGCTTGCTGTCTTTAAGTCAAGAGCCTGGAACGAGCTCATATGCTGACACTGAGATGCCCACAGAAGGAGGAGCAATGGTCAGACAAGCTGAGCTGAGGCAGGATTGGTTTCTGGGTCCCATGGACCCCAACAGATCATGCCTCTGGGATGATGAGGGTCCAGACATTCGTTGCGCAAACACAATGAACTTGCTGCCTCATTTCTGGGGGTCTCAGGGTATGTCAGCAGCAAGAATCCGATGCCTACTTAGCTAAAAATCCAACACTGAACAATCTCCCCCTTGGAGCTGGGTCTCCTGGAAAGGGCTGGGTTTAAGGTCAGCTTAGCAGCTGTAGGCCTCTAGTCAATGGGAACAGACCCTGGTGGCTGGAAGGGGCTTCCCCTCACATATGGCCACGAGAGCTGGACTGGGCGGCCTTCTGGGGGCCCCAGGTAGGGTGTTGCTGCCCTGGGGATGAGGAAAGTGGGGGAGGGGAAAGCATGGAACTTGTGGGTCCACAGAAATGCCCATTCTCATGTCTGCAATTCCACCAACTGCCCCTCTTCCAAGAGGACAAAGACACCCCCACCTGTGACCCCCAGTAGCGGCCACTAGTACAACTGGTCTAGTCAGGGGGGTCAGCAGCATGCTCCTGGGATCTGGGGAGAGCTGCCAGATCACCAGGGGGTGGTATTATGAGGCTGGCTGGCCTGCACCCAACAACAACTTAGGCCCTGCCTGCTTCCTTGTCAGTAAAACATACCCCATCTAGCCTAACCTAGTACTTAAGAGCTTTCAGCAAGAATTCTGCAGACTCAAGGTGTTGGGTCTTGAAACACAGCAGCTCATGTAGGTCTAAGTAGCTGGCCTCAGCCCCACTTCTCTGACTCCATCTCACCATCCCCTGGCTCACCCTGCCTCAGCCTTTTTCCGGTTTCAAGGACACACGGAGCGTTTCCACTTCAGAGCCTTGCCATGCACTAGTCCTCAGATGGCTTATCATTCAGGTGTTAGCTCAGATGTCACCGCAGCAGCAGTAGCCTGCCAGCTGGCCCCACCTGTGGGAGCACGCCCCCCTCCTCACCCCAACACTTCCAGGCCAGGCCCTGCTCTGCTTTCTCACGACTGGTGGGCCTTCCTTAGTTTACCAATTTGCTTATCATCTGTCTCCCCACAGAGGGCAGGGGCCCATCACACAGTCACTGCAGCACCCCCAGGAAGTGCCGGGCACGGCTGGTGAGCTGGTAAAGGTGCCCAGGCTGGGCCATCTGAGGCTGGGCTCCTTCACAGAGAGCCGCATACAACTCACCAACCGGAAGCCACGCCTCTCCAACTGGCCAGAGTGGTGAGGGGAGTTGTGTTAGCCCCTATGACCAAGCCTCATCGACCCTCTCTGATCTCTTTTTTTTAACTCTAGGATGTGATAAGGTCCCTGAAAATGAGCCTTGCAAGTCGAATATTTAACTTTAAAATTATGTCACTATCAAGAGAAATTACTGTCTCATTATGCCTTTCTCGTTTTCATTTTTACCCTATTCCAAACTTGCATGGGGTGCTGGCTGGCCTTCTTGTCACAACTCATTGCTTTGCCTTTGAAACCACAAATGAGGCAGAAACTAAAGCATGATTCCACATGTAACTCACGTCCTTGCACGTTTTAGACAATCTCCAAGGTGCCCTTTTATAAAGAGCCCATTATGATGCTGCCTTTGCCAGAACAAGAAACGTCTTTTTTGACATATAAGATACTGCCACATGGAGAGCTAGAGCCCCCTCCTGTCTTCCTAACACGAGATGGATACCTCCCTTAATTACCTGATTACTCAACATATTTTTAATGAGCATCAGAGTACCAGAGATTCTTCTAGATGCTGAGATTATAACCAAGAACGAACTCTGGTCTCATGAAGCTAATGGCGGGGGGTTGGCGGGGGGGACTGGACAGATGATACATAATTAACCACATAACAGGCCAGCTGTGGGAAATCTAGAAGAGAGCAGGTAGAGGGTGGCTGGTCCAGGGTGTGGTCACACCAGGCTCCCCAGATGAGGTGCCCCGTGAGCAGAGGCCTCACGCCGCCAGGTGCCTCAGTATGCAATCTGGGGACGCGCCCTCCCAGCAGAGGGTCTGCCCGAGGCAGGAGGGGCAGAGGGGTGAGTAGTGCTGGGTGTGCTTGGGGAAAGGCGGTATTTATGTGTAAGTGAATGAGAAACTTAATTCTGAATCCCTGTTGCTATGGTCTGAATGTTTGTGTCCCCCCGCTCCCCTCAATTCATACGCTGGAAGTCCTAAGCCCCACTGTGATGGTATTAGGAAGTGGGGCCTTTGGGAGGTGATCAGGTCGTGAGGACAGAGCCCTCACGAATGGGATTAGTGCCCTTATAAAAGAGACCCCGGAGAGCTTCCATGGCCCTTCCGCCATGTGAGGACCCAGCAAGAGGACGGCCACCTGTGAACCAGGAATTGCCCCACCAAACACCGAATCTGTCGGCACCTTGATCTTGGACTTCCACCTTCCAGAACTGTGAGAAATAAATATCAGCTGTTTAGAAGCCATCCAGTCTACAGCATTGTTAGAGCAGCCAGAGAGGACTAAGACACCTATTGTAAAGATTTAATTTAATTACAGACTTTACCCTTCTCGGGTCACGAACTACTTGCTGCTGAGAAACATCTTGCTGGCACTCTACACAGCAGTGCAAACAGCTGCTCAAAGACGTGGCCACGCATGCAGAGGGCACCGTACCTGTGTTTGCTTGATACTGTGCTTAGGAGACAGGCTTCCAGTGCTGTTCAGGCTGCTGACGCTGCCATGCGAAGGCGTGGAGCGGAGGCTGTCTTTCGGTGGGGGGCTGGCAGGCAGGACAGGCACAGCTCCCGGGAACACTGTCTTCTTCCTCTTGGACGGTGGGATGAGGGATGGGGGCAGGGCGGAGGGCACAGGCTCCTTCTCGAGAGCTCGGTACACCAAGTGCATGGCCTGTGAGCACAAAAGAGAACGGCGTTCAGGTGGCGAGGCCCAGGGCCAGCGTGGGCAGAGGGCAGCTCTTTCAGGGGCTACAGTGATGTGATGAAGACTGCTCTTTTTGAGGTTGCTTCCAAATGGAACACAGTAAAAATCAACCTTTCTGATGAGCTACACTGCCAATGCATAATTTTCTAAGACATATGTTTAATCATGAGAGACTGAAATGAGTACAAAAGGAATACAATCATGCCAGACTCCACACATGTCCCTTCGCCACACAGCAAGGCCACTGTCTCCAGGTCTGACGACTTTCAAAGTAATGGAATGTGGAAGACTACAGACTCACCATGATAGTACACCTTAAACCTATATAGTGCTGTCTGTCAATTACATCTCGAGAAAACTGGAAGGGGAAAAAAAGACACACCATGAGAGCTGCATGTACTTCAAGATATCCAGGAGACAGAAAACTACCCAAAAGGGTGTGTGTGCTAAGGATGGACAGGTGGCTCTCCTGCTCGAGGTAGGCAGGGGAAAATAAACTTTGTCTAAAACAAGGATTGAAAAGTCTGTTTTAAAAAGTAACAAAACCAAACCGAAATGACAACCGCCCCCTCCACTTCAAACTAGTCTTTAAGTTGCTACCAACAGATCATTAACACAGGTAAAAATTTACAGTCACTTAAAAACTGTACTAAACGCCAAACTCAGCTAGTGATGAAAAGAAACACAAAATGACACAACTCTAAGACTCACTTATAAAAGAATATAAATCTTGGCTGAAATGATGAGAAATGATAAAAACAAAAGTAGAAATTCAGGGCTCATGAGGCTATGAGGAGAGAGGCGTGTTCCTGGGTTCACTCCAGGCCAATCACCCCTTCCTGGAGCCCACCCCAAAGGCAGTTCAATGATACTAACTAACACCTGAAGTCAAATACCGTCAAAAGAAATATAAAAACAAATAATGAGGGACTTGGGGGAGGCGGGATGGGGAGTTAGTGTTTCATGGGGACGGAGGTTTAGCTTTGCAAGGTAAAAAGAGTTCTGGGGATGGATGGTGGTGATGGTTGCACAACCATGTGAATGTATTAATACCACTGAACCGTACACTTAAAAATGGTTATGATGGGACTTCCCCGGTGGTCCAGTGGTTAAGACTCCATGCTCCCAATGCAGGGGGCCGGGGTTCAATCCCTGGTCAGGGAATTAGATCCCACATGCCGCAACTAAAAGGATCCCACGTGACACAACGAAGATCCCACACGCGGCAATGAAGATCCCACGTGCCGCAACTAAGACTACGCACAGCCAAATAAATATTTTTAAAACTAAATAAAAATGGTTATGATAGTAAATTTTGTTATGCGGTAAATTTTGTTATGCGTATTTTACCACAATAAAAAAAATAATCATGGACAGCTAGTGAAAAGAACAGGATGATGGAGAAACGTGGAAAATGCTCAAAGTAAAAAAGGCAAAACAGAGTTGATGTGTGGGGGAAAAAAACACAACTGAGTACTATGGGGTGTGAGGGATTATGAGTGGAATTGTAAGAGAGATTTATAATTTCCTTGGCAGATGGCTTAAATTTAACCTAGAAGTTTAAAATCTCAAAGGCTTTACACCATTGTATAGTAAGATAATAATAAGCTTTCATTCATTTGTATGTTGTAAAATCACATTTTAAAGACATTTAAAATCCCTAAAACAGAAGATGTATCTTAGGGATATTGATATAGTTCATCGTTTTCTATGACTTAGGAATTCCCAGCTTTTTTTTTTTTCTGCTTGAACCTTATTACTGTTTATTAGAGCACTGTCCTTAACTACAAGGGGCTACTTTATTCTACTTTGAGATTTAACAGAATGAGATGAGTGAATAAATCTCATGAACAGGAGAGAAGGACCAAAGATGTGAGGAAGGAGAGGGGAAGGGAGAAAGAAAAAGAGGGACAGAATGACGTGGGCCCAGGGTGGGGAGGCGAGAGCCAGGCAAAGTCAGTGCAGCAGGCAGCTGGGAGAGGTGAATGGTGAGCTACGGGGGTGTGGAGGGAGGGCAGCTGAATGGGAAGGCAGCCCATAGGACAGAAGAGCCCCAGTCCTCACATAGATCTAGCACTGCTGCTAAAAGGAGAAGAGGGTGGGAGTGTCAGGGCTCTGGCATGAACAGAAGCAGATGTGGAAGTAGACGGCAGGCTGCTAGGGCACCTGGTGGGCATGTCTACACATATGCCTACTTCCCAGCTCTGTCTGCTGAGAAGGCCTGGAAGCAGTGGCATCCCAGGGGCACTGAACACCCCAGTGCCCAGATCCTGGTTTCTAATACCATTCTCCACTATAAGGAACTGGGGGTCCCTGGAAAAATGGCTGATGATGCAGCTGAGAGAAGGGATGTACAGGAAGAGCCAGGAAAATCCTATCATGCCAAAAGTAAGCAAATGCTCAAGAATGATATGATGCGACCAAATGACAAAGGAGTCAGCTGGGAGGAACTCCCACTGGGCAAAATAAATCATGCCAGTAAAGGATTATAAACCATGGAACAGAGAACAGAGGACACATCCATAAGTCCACTCTGATATGAACAAGTTCCTTCAAGTAGAAGGCCAGCTAGAAAATGTGCAAGGAATGACAGAATTAGAAAATCATCATCTGGCAACTACCAGAAACCTGACTGATTCAGGTGAGACTCCTGGGAGGATGCAAGAACTAGCAGGTGAGAGTTGTAGGGGTAACAGGGTATTCAGTCTCCACGTGTCTCTCATGAAAGATTGAGCACAAAGGAAAAGAGAGAATCCTGAAGCCTCCACCCCGACGTTGATCAAGGTCGGGTCAAGGTTGACATCAAGGTAGTAAGACATCACATGTCCTATCGATGTCATGTGCCCTGGGGAGAACAAGCATCACCTCGGTGGGGACCTGCCACACAAAAGTGCATTGCCTGGATCATCATCAGGAAACAGCAGACAACCCTGCTCCGAGGGAGACGCTACAAACCACTGGCCTTAAAAATGCCCACATGGCCATGAAACACAAAGACAGATGCAGGAGCTGATCCAGATTATAAGAACACGAGGCTGGGGCTTCCCTGGTTGGCGCAGTGGTTGAGAGTCCGCCTGCCAATGCAGGGGACACGGGTTTGTGTCCCGGTCCGGGAAGATCCCACGTGCCACGGAGCAGCTAGGCCCGTGAGCCATGGCCGCTGAGCCTGCGCGTCCGGAGCCTGTGCTCCGTAACGGGAGAGGCCACAGCAGTGAGAGACCTGCGTCCCGCGCAAAAAAAAAAACCCGTGAGCCATGGCCGCTGAGCTGCGCGTCCGGAGCCTGTGCTCCGTAACGGGAGAGGCCACAGCAGTGAGAGACCTGCGTCCCGCGCAAAAAAAAAAAAGAACACAAGGCTGTAGTCTCTTTCACTATAAAGGACATTTTGGGAACAATTGGCAAAATGTGAATAATATCCTTAGATTAGATAATAGATTAATACAATAATAGATATACTAATATATAACATATATGATATAAACTATCATAATAGATACTGTAATAAATTAGACAATGTCAATTTCCTGATTTTGAATTGGACAGCAGTTATGTAAGAGAATTCTCTGGTGTGGGGATACAGACACTGGAGTATTTCAGGATGAAAAGGCCCATGTCTGAAACTTCCTTCAAATGGTTCAAAGGGAAAATTGTGTATACATATCCATGTATACATTCATATGCAAATGAGAGAGAAGGAGGGAGAGAGGGAAAAGGATAAAACAGTGTAGTAAAACAGCAACACCGGGGAATCTGAGTGAAGATTCGAAAGAATTCTCTGTCAAATTACACCCAAATTATGTCAAAATAAACATTTAAAAAATTAAACAAGAAACCCCCACATGAGCTGCACATCTGCTTCCTCAGCAGAGTGGGAGAGGAGAGGCACAGCAGGCGCCTACCACAGCAAACTCATCTCTGTCCAGGTGCCCGTCCTTGTCGATGTCACTGAGGTCCCAGACCTGCAAGGGAAGGGAGCAGCAAGGCTTAGCAGGCGGTGGCACCAAGGGCTACCAAGGGTTACTGCTGGGAGGAAGGGCCTGTGTGGCAGCACGCATGCCCACCAGAACTCAGATTTTGACTGCACACCAGGGCTAAGACAAGGCAATCAAAATGCATTTAAGAACCAGTCTGTAGGTTCTCTGAAAAACCATCATACTGTCAATTCCAAGATCCTTTCCACCATATTAACATTCATTTTCTCTAACAAATGATCATGATTATAATCACGTCCACCCTGATTTTTAGATTCTTTGGTTTTGGTGCAGGTGTTGCTCTGAACACAAGCCCGCCTTCCCGCCCCCACTGACTCACACACACACACACAGACACACACACATCTAGCCCCTGCCCCCATTCACGGCAGGGCCACGGGAATGCATTTGAGTAGGTCTGTGGGATCTTGTCTCCTCTCCCCTATCAGTGGATGGTGAGAAAGATCCCACAAAATATGCCAGGCCGACCTAGCATCCTGAAAGACAAGGCAGGTATGGATCAAAGGCTGTGTGCTGGGTTTTCTAAAGTACAACCAAGGCACTAGCTTCCTGACCCAAGTCAGCCCTCCAGGACCAGCAGCCTGTCTGACTTGGACAGTGCTACACATGGCACCAGTGCCCAGAGCCAGGCAGAAGCCCAGGGTCCATCTGAGATGCTACATATGCTGGTACCTGCCCCCTCAATCAATCACTAGGATCTTCAGCCCAGGGATGTTTCTCACATCTGGACCCTCCTCTTCACCCCCTGCTGCTGTGTCCTTGGCTTGGGCCTCTCCAACACTCCACAGAGGCCAGAGCTTCCAGCTGGCCTCCCTGCCTCTAGTCCTGTACCCAAGGTAACCACAGGACCTGCTCTAGAATGCACTCTCACCCCACCTCACCCTGCTGACGGCATCCAGACCCTGTGCACATAGAGACCACTGTGCCCTTAGCTGGTCCCTCAACCCCAGCCCAGTCTCCTGGGACTCCACCTTGATCTCTAGGGACTTCAAATTGTTCGCAGTCCCCTCAAGCATATGGATGCCCTTTTAAAGGTGTCTGGCACCCGGCTGAGTGTTTTATGTCTTTGGTCTCAATTTAAGAAGCAGAATCTCAGAAGACTAATGTTCCCAAAAATATGGCACATACAGGCCTTCCTGACTCCACAGTCCTCCCCTGCCACAGCACCACTGATATTCGGGGCCAGATCATCTCTGTGGTGGGACATCCTGTGCATTACAGGACACTGAGAAGCAACCATGACCTCAACCTACCTGATATCAGTAACATCCAACCCAGGTGGGACAACCAAAAATGTCTCCAGGTACTGCTCAACATCCCCCGGGGGTAGAACCGCCTGGTGAGAATATCAGCCGTACTCAGCGTGCCAGGCTGCCTCTGCTCATGCTGTCTTGTGCCCGGCCTTCTCAACCCGTCATCTGCCACCTGTTCCTTCCCTCTAAAGGCTATAACCCAGGGGCAGCTACTCTAGGCAGCCTTCCCTGCCTGCCCTGTACCCCTCTGCTCTGGCGGGTCGGGAACCTCCCCTTCTACCACTGTCCCCAGCAAGCAGAACCATGATTATCAGGGAGGCAATGGTTGTGGGGGGGTGGGGAGCACCAGGGAAGAGTGCAGGCTCTGGGGACCACCAGGACCTCATTCCCTTCTCCATGCAACCCTGAGCGACTAACCAGCCACTCTGAAGGACCCCCATTTCCTCACATGGAAAATGGAAGTGACACCATCCATAACAAAGTAGTTGCAAGTACTTGGTGACTTCATTCCTGCAAAGCGCTAGAATAGGATCTAGCACATACTAAGCCCTCAATAAATACTAAGATCTTAACTATTACTTACTTATTTGATCTCCTGGACTGTACTTAATTTCATCCCCATTTTCCCAGTGCTCAGTACAAAGGTGGCCCAGAGCAGACTCCGAAAAATGCTTCTTCTGAATGACTAAATGGATGCATAATGCGTGGGTGCAGGAATGCACAGGTGAATGAGTGTGTGCACAGATCCAAGGATGGATGCCTGAGTGCACTGATGCATACATGCACAGATGGATGGGTGCATGGACACGGGTGCATGCATGGGTGTGAATGCACGCATGCATGGATGGGTGCGTGAATGTGGATGCATGCGTGGATGGATGGGTGCATGGACATGGATGCATGCATACAGATGCATGCATGTGTGAACGGGTGCACGTGTGGGTTGATGCTTGGAGGGAGGGAGAGACCGAGAGAGGAGCAGATGAGAAGTGACCCCTGTGGACAAGACCTGGAGCCAAGGTAGAAGATCTGCAGAACCCACCCTTCCTAGCCGTAGCTCCCTTTCTAATAAAGCACACTCCACCTCTGTTGATCTCTTTGTCTTGTTCAGGATTTGGCTCTACAACATTACTACACCCAACTTTCAGGTATTTTGAAGAACTGTCACACTGTGCAGGAGCAGATCACCCCATCCTGCCTCATAAAGACCACTGGTGATCAGCGTGGGTCCCCATCATAGGCCTCCGTCTACACCACACCACAGCCAAAAAGAAGACAAAGGGATCTGTGAGATCCCCTTTCTTAGTGGCCTCATTTCAAAACAAAGTCCTATCTGGATCCTATCAAATGGGCCAGTATCTGCAAAAGTGATATTCAAACAGGAAAATTATTAGGTGAATCCAAGTGGGTAGGAATTTGCACCTTTCCCCATGGTTCTACCAAACGTCATGAGCCAGACCCACAGGCGTGGCCTGGGGCAGCAGGGACCATGCTCCACTCTCCTGCTCTAGGTCTGCACCTGCCACATCAGCAATTCCATCCAGAGAGATGACAACATCCATCCCCTCTCGACCCAGAGCGGGAAACTCAGCACAGAGATAGCCATGCAGAACTGGGCTTTGTGCACAGACCAAACATGAGGGGCCATAACGCAAACCCATTAGAAGGAAAACAGTCTGGTTTAGAAACCTGTATCTAAAAAACTTGTATTTAATAGGAACAAAACTGAGGCTTCTTTTTTTAATAAAAATGGGGGGAATGCATAAAATGTTATCTAAACTTGCAGCAGAATTGAAAGTACCTTTACCTTAGGTTCATAGGCAGGAAAAAAAAAAAAAAAAAGAAAAGAAATACAGACATATATGCCCATACTCTTCCCCTAGAAGCACAAGGCAGAGTGGGAAATCACAGTCTGGGTTTGAGTCCCAGCTCTGCCTGCCCCAAGCCCTGGGTAGTGAGTGCATTTCTCAGGCTGCTCCCCATGTGTGCTGGGGAGCTTCTGTGAGCTGCACCCTGTGAGGCCCCAAGCCAGCCCAACTGCAGCAATTGCTCCACCCATGTTGGCTCTTATGAAACCCAACATTGCATGGCTGTGCAGCAAGGCCTCGAAGTGTCCGTCGGGGGTGAGCATGGGGCTGACTGGATTCAGCAGCAGTGCCCGGTGTGAGAGAACCACTTACCCTACCCAGGACATCAAGAGGCAGCTTTGAGTTCATGAGGACTGGCTTGACTTTGTCTCCAGAAAGCAAACCACTGATGGGTAAGAGGCTTTCAAAAATTCCATCAAATTTTGCCTTTTCTTCTACCTAGTTGGAAAGAAACAGCCTGAGTGAAAAAGTGTGCGAGTCCAAAATGAGCCCTGGCCTGAAGCTGATTGAAAATGGGCAAGGACACAGCGCTGGGCTCACCTAAGAGTACAGGACTGTCCTACTGCACTTCCAGAGTGAACTCTAGCCAGAAGGATACAGCCCTCTGGTGACTATGGATCTGGTGGCCAAGGTCAACAGGGGAGAGAGGAGCTGGGCTTCACTCTCTGCCACAGGCGATGCCTGGAAGACCAAGGTCATTCCTACATACCTCCTAGCTCACTAGGATGAGAAAGATGAAAGAACGAAGAACTAAATCTGGACATCAATCCATAGAACTTAAACAACTAAAGAACCAAATATAAAAATAAACCAAAGATGTAAGCAACTAATTATCAAAATCAACTTTAAGCATAAGAAGTCCTCTGTGTCTGACAATAAAAAATAAATAAATAATAAAGCTCCTCAGGAACAGAGTGAAGGGCTGGGCAGGGTTTGCAATGCAGACTAGCAGCCTCTACCATTCTGAAATACAAAATGTGGGCAGCATGTAAAGGGAGCTGTCAGTGAGGAGGGTCTGGGCAGGGGCCTCCAGTCTGCCCTCCTATGGAAATAAAGCCTGTGGCAAGGAGAAGTGAGGATACGGCAAACCTCTCACCACTCTGACAACAAGCTGGAGCCACTGGGAGCCCTAGGAAAATACTCTCGACAAGTGTCCATCAATGGAACAATGGAACAGTGGATAAACAAAATGGTCCATCCACACAATGGAACATTATTCAGCCATTAAAAGGAATAAAACACTGATGCACACTACAATATGGATGAACCATAAAAGCATTACGCAGAATGAAATAAGTCAGTTACAAAAAGATAAATGCTCTATGACTCCACCTACATGAGGTCCCTAAAGTACTCAGATTAATAGACAGAAAGTAGCATGGTGGGTGCCAAGGGTTGGGGGAGGGGGAATGGAAAGTTAGTGTCTAATGGGGACAGAGTTTTATTCTGCAAGATGAAAACATTCTAGAGATGGACAGTGGTGATGATTACACAACAACGTGAATGTGTCTAACACTACTGAACTATACACTTAAAAATGGTTAAGATGGACCTCTAGGACAACTTCAAGCATACTAACATTCACATCATAAGGGTCCCAGAAGGAGAAGAGAGAGAGAAAGGGACAGTGAGCTTATTTCAAGAAAGAGCTGAAAATTTCTGTAACCTGGGGAAGAAAACACATATCCAGGTCCAGGAAGCACAGAAAGTTCCAAATAAGATGAATCCAAAGAGGTCCACACCAAGGCATCATAATTAAAATGGCAAAAATTAAAGATAAAGAGAGAATCTTAAAAGCAACAACATAAAAGCAACTAGTTACATACAAGCAAAGTCCCATAAAACTGCTGACTTTTCAGCAGAAATTTTACAGGCCAGAAGGAACAGGCACAATATATTCAAAGTGCTGAAAGAAAACACTTACAACCGAGAATACTCTCTACCCAGAAAGATTATCATTCAGATTTGAAGGATAAATAAAGAGTTTTACAGACAAGCAAAAGTAAGAGTTCAGCACCACTAAACAAGCCTTATGAGAAATGTTAGAGATTTCTCTAAGTGGAAAAGAAAAGGCCACAACTAGAAACAAGAAAATTATGAAAGGAAAAATATCTCATTGGTAAAGGCAAACATACAGTAAAGGTAGGGATTAACCACTTATAAAGCTAGTAGGAAGGTTAAAAGACCAGTAGTAAAATCATCTATTTCTATAATAAGTAGTTAAGAAAAACACAAAATAAGAAGATGCAAAATACGATGTCAAAAACAAAATGTGGTGAGGGGAAGTAAAAATGTACGATTGTTAGAATGCATTCAAACCTAAGAGAGCATCAACTTAAAATACTCACCTATGCAAACGTTGTCATACATGAACCTCACAGTAACCACAAACCAAAAACCTATAATGGATCTACAAAGACACAAAAGAGAAAAGCATCCAAACACAACACTAAAGAAAGTCACCAAATCACAAGGGAAAAGAGCAGAAGAAAAAAGGAACTCGGACTTGGCGCAGTGGTTAAGAATCCGACTGCCAATGTAGGGGACATGGGTTTGAGCCCTGGTCCGGGAAAGATCCCACCCCACGGAGCAACTAAGCCCGTGCGCCACAACTACTGAGCCTGCGCTCTAGAGCCCATGAGCCACAACTACTGAAGCCCACGTGCCTAAAGCCCGTGCTCCACAACAGGAGAAGCCACCACAATGAGAAGCCCACACACCACAACGAAGAGTAGCCCCCGCTCGCTGCAACTAGAGAAAGCCCACGTGCAGCAAGGAAGACCCAACACAGCCACAAATAAACAAATAAATTTAATTTTTTTAAAATGGGAATAACACCACCAAGAATTAGAAAAGCATGCATTTAAAAAAAAGAAAAAAAGGAACAACAACAATAAAACTACCAAAACGAACTGAAAACAATGAACAAAATGGCAATAAGTACATACCTATCAATGACTACTTTAAATGTAAATGGACTAAATGCTCCAATCAAAAACCATGGAGTGGCTGGATGGATAAAAAACAAGACCCATCTATATGCTGCCTTTAAGAGACTTCAGATCTAAAGACACACACAGACTGAAAGTGAGGGGTTGGAAAAAGATATTCCACACAAATGGAAATGAAAAGAAAGCTGGGGTAGCAATATTTACATCAGACAAAATAACTGTAAAACACAGACTGTAACAAAAGACAAAGAAGGGCATTACATAATGATAAAGGGGTCAATCCAACAAGAAGATATAACAATTGTAAACACAGATATGCACCCAACATAGAAGCACCAAAATACCTAAAGCAAATATTAACATAAAGGGAAAAACTGACAGTAATACAATAATAATTGGGAATTTTAACACCCCACTTACATCAATAGATCATCTAAACAGAAAATAAATAAGGAAAGAATGGCCTTAAGTGATACATTAGATCAGATGAAATTAATAGATATATATAGAACATTCCATCCCCAAACAGCAAAATACACATTCAAGTGCACATCGGACATCCTCCAGGACAGCTCACACACTACAGCACAAAGCAAGTCTCAATAAATTTAAGACTGGAATCATATCAGTCTTTCTGACCACAACAGTATGAGACTAGAAATCAACTACAGGACAAAAAACTGCAAAAAACACAAACACATGCATTCTAAACAATATGTTACTAAACAACCAATGGGTCACTGAAGAAATCAAAGAGAAAATCAAAAAATACCTGGAGACAAATGAAAATGGAAACAAAGTGATCCAAATTCTGTGGTATACTATTGTAAATCAACTATATTCCAGTAAATTTTAAATATTTTTTAAAAAACCTATGGTATAGAGCAAAAGCAGTTCTAAGAGGGAGTTTACAGTGTTACAAGCCTACCTAAGGAAACAAGAAAAATCTCAAACAATCTAACCTTACACCAAAAGATACTAGAAAAGGAAAAACAAACAAAACCCAAAGTTAGTAGAAGGAAGGAAATAATAAAGATCAAAGCAGTAATAAATGAAAAAGAGACCAAAAAGACAATATAAAAGATCAATGAAAGTAAGAGCCGGTTCTTTGAAAAGATAAACAAAATTGATAAGCCTTTAGCCAGACTCATCAAGGAAAAAAAAAAGGGCCTAAATAAATAAAATCAGAAATAAAACAGGAGAAATTATAATTGACACCACAGAAATACAAAGGGTAATAGGGGATTACTATGAACAATTATATGCCAACAAGTTGGAAAACTTAGAAGACATGGATAAATTGCTAGAAATGTATACTCTCCCAAGACTGAATTAGGAAGAAATAGAAAATGTAAACAGACTGATTACCAGTAATGAAACTGAATTAGTGATTTTAAAAACTCCCAACAAAGTCCAGGAACCAGACAAATTCTATGAAACATTTAAAGAAGAGTTAACACCTATCCTTCTCAAACTACTGCAAAAAATTTAAGAGGCAGGAAAGCTTCCAAACTCATTCTACAAGGTCAGCATCACCCTGATACCAAAACCAGACAAAGAAAATTACAGGCCAATATCACTGATGAATATAGATGCAAAAATCCTCAATAAAATATTAGCAAACCAAATTCAACAATACATTAAAAGGATCATACACCATGATCAAGTGGAATTTATTCCAGGGATGCAAGGATGGTTCAATATCAATAGCACAACATTAACAAATTGAAGAATAAAAATCATATGATCATCTCAATAGTGCAGTAGAAGCTTTTGAGAAAATTCAACATCCATTTGAGATAAAAACTCTCCAGAAAATGGGTAGAGAAGCCACATAATTCAACATAATAATGGCCATATATGATAAGCCCACAGCAAACATTATACTCAATGGTGAAAGGCTGAAAGCATTTCCTCTAAGATCAGGAACAAAACAAGGATGCCCCCACTCTTGCTACTTTTCTTTAACATGGTATTGGAAGTCCTGGATGCAATAATCAGACAAGAAATAAAAGGAATCCAAATTGGAAAGGAAGAAGTAAAACTGTCCCTGTTTGCAGATGACCTGATACTATACATAGAAAATCCTCAAGACACCACCAAAAAAATACTAGAGCTCATCAATGAATTTGTTGCAGGATACAACATATACAGAATTCTGTTGCATTTCTGTACACTAACAACGAACTATCAGAAAGAGAAATTAAAGAAACAATCCCATTTACAGTTGCATCAAAAACTATAAAATATCTAAGAATAAATCTAACTAAGGAGGTAAAAGATCTATACTCAGAAAACTGCAAGACACTGATGAAAGAAACTGAAGACAACACAAACTGATGGAAAGATATATCGTGCTCATGGATTGGAAGAATTAATATTGTTAAAATGACCATACTACCCAAGGCAATCTACAGATTCAATGCAATCCCTATCAAAATACCAATGAGATTTTTCAAAGAATGAGAACAAATAGTTTTAAAATTTGTATTAAATACAAAGGACTCCAAATAGACAAAACAATCTTGAGAAAGAACAGAGCTGGAGGTATCAAGCTCCCTAACTGATGTTACAAAACTACAGTAATCAAAACAGTATAGTACTGGCACAAAAAACAGACACAAAGATCAATGGAACAGAACAGAGAGCCCAGAAATAAACCTATGCACTTATGGTCAGTTAATGTAAGACAAAGGAGACAAAAATAGACAATGGAGAAACGACAATGTCTTCAATAAGTGGTACTGGGAAAACTGGACAGCTACATGTGAAAGAATGAAATTAGAACATTTTCTTACACCACATACAAAAATAAGCTCAAAATGGATTAAAGACCTAAATGTAAGACCAGAAACCAGAAAACTCCTAGAAGAAAACATAGGCAGAACACTCTTTGACATAAATCATAGCAATATTTTTTTTGGATCTGTCTCCTAAAGCAAAGGAAACAAAAGCAAAAATAAAGAAATGGGACCTAATTAAACTTAAAAGCTTTTGCACAGCAAAGAAAACCACCAACAAAATGAAAAGGCAGCCTACTGAATGGGAGAAGAGATTTACAAATGATTTATCTGATAAGGGGTTAATATCTAAAAATACACAAAGAACTTATTCAACTCAATATCAAAAAACAACCTGATTACAAAATGGGCAGAGGATCTGAACAGACAGGCTTCCAAGCAAGACATACAGGGCTTCCCTGGTGGCACAGTGGTTAAGAATCCGCCTGCCAATGCGGGAGACACGGGTTCGATCCCTGGCCGGGAAGATCCCACATGCCGCGGAGCAACTAAGCCCGTGCGCCACAACTACTGAGACTGCACTCTAAAGCCCATGCTCTGCAACAAGTGAAGCCACGACAACGAGAAGCCCGCACACCGTAACGAAGAGTAGCCCCTGCTTGCCTCACCTAGAGAAAGCCCATGTGCAGCAACGAAGACCCAACACAGCCAAAAATAAAAATAAATAATTTTTTAAAAAAAGATAGTGAACTTTATATTATGTGTATTTTACCACAATTTTAAAAAAAAAAAAGAGAGAAAAAACTGAAATCAGAGCACAAGCAGACACTGTGTACTCGAGTCACAATAAGCACTGAGAATCCCAACTCCCTTCATCCGCCTGGAGTGTGGGACTCTCCCTGGATCTGTCAGACTCGCCGGCTCAGGCTTCAGGAAGCCCAGGAACTTCCACCACAGAAAAGAACATTAACACTTGTCACCGTTTCTCTGAATGGACTGCAAGCTCTCTGCCCCACCACGGTGCCATTCCTGCCCCAACTCCCCTCTTCAAGGCCTCACAGGCTCCTCAGCCGCCAGCTCTTCTCTTGAGGCCTCAACACAGTTCCTGCCAGAAAGGGGCCGAAACGGTTCAAGGAATAACAAGATCCCTTTGGCACCATTTTCACAACAAAGCAGCTGCTTTTCAAAGTAGGCGCCGTGCAACTGGACTACAGAGAAAGAAATCCTTCGGCACTGCAGCAACATGCTTGATTGCTCACAAAGGCAACTTCCTGACCCCTCAGTCACCTGAGGCCTCTGCCTGCCCTGTCCCTGCATGGACCTCTCCCATCTAAACCCTTTTAAGGAGGGAACACACCAACCCCATAAAAAGGGACAAAAAAGCACTTGGGGCTGGGGGGTGGGTGAGGGGTGTCTACTTCATAGCAGGACTGCTATTAATGTCAGTATTTAAACCAGATAAAAGTGAGGAAATGTGACAACCCGCTCACAGTGAGTTGGGAGGAGGTCTTATTACTGGGAGACTGTCTCCAAGCCATACACAAGTTGCCTTCTGGAGTATATTCCGCACTTATTAGGAGACACCACTCGTTTTTCTTTCTAGGAGCAGTAACACAGCTGTACAGTCACAACATCCTGTCTTAAAAAGAACACATTGTTGAGAGAAGCTTTTCAAAAAGCAACAGGAGCAAAACAGAAAGGAAAGAATTATAACGCATAAACTGGCTGGAAATAAGGAAGAAAGCTACGAAGACATCCTGGAAGTCTTCATGCTTGAGAGTTCTCACAATTTCTCCTTCTATCCTGATTATCCAACCCAAGCAGCAAAACCACAGAACATGACCTAGAAATACGAGATTTCAACTGTAAACATTTCAGAGTCCAACATCTGAAACTTAGCTAACTGCCTTAGTAGGCAACACCCAATTATAGGAAAAGGGGATAGATAGCCTTTGAAAAGACTCTAATTTGGAAAAGTATTTTGTCCAACTTCTGTGGCATACTCACTCTGAAACAGAGTGGATGATACAATTGTCCTATGAAATGTTCTGAACGTCATAAATGGCTAAACGACTGCAGGTGAAAGACAGCCAAGGGGCGCCTTCCCCGGTCACTTACCCTCACAGCCCAATGGGCCTCTGCAGAAGGCGGCGTGACCATCAAAGGGCTGCTGGTGTCGTGCTGAGGAGAAAGAGATACATTGCACTGTAGCTGGCACAGAATTCTACTACTGGAGGATGTGTTCACTATAAGGATACACATTTCAAAGTGCTTTCAAAAAGGAGAAAAACCTCAGAAAGTTAAACACAGGATTACCATATAACTCAGCAATTCTACTCCTAGGTATAGACCCAAAAGAACTGAAAACAGGTGTGCAAACAATTCCTTGTGCATGAATTATTACGTCCACCAACAGACGAATGGATAAACAAAATGGGGTAGACCACACAATGCAATCTTATTCAGCAACAAAAAGGAATGAAGCACTGACACATGCTACAATGTGGATGAACCTTGAAAATATTACGCTGAGTGAAAGAAGCCAGCTGTATGACTCTATAAAATGTCCAGAACAGGCAAACGCATAGAGACAGAAAGCAGATTAGTGGCTGCCAAGGGTTGGGGGAGGGGGAAATAGGGAATGATTATTTAATGGGTGTAGAGTTTTCTTTTGGGGTGACGAAAATATTCTGGACCAGATAGAAGTGATGGTTACACAATATTGTGAATGCACTAAATGTCACCCAATTGTTCATTTTTAAACAGTTAATTTTAGATTATGTAAATTTCCCTGCAATTAAAAAAAAATTAAAAAGAGGGAGAGAGAAAACATGGAGAGATAGATAAATAGATGATATTAGAAGCACGTGAACTTGAAGGATTTTGACACTTACAAACTTAGGCGGCGGCATGTTCAAATTCAGATTGCTCAAGGTAACTTCGTGGCCGCTCTGTGCACAGGCCACTAGTCTCAGTGCAACATAGAAACCCTGCAAATCCAAAAAAGGCGGAGGCGTAAACCCCACCCAGCTGGCAGCGGCAGTGGCAGAGCTGTCTGCAGCAGTGGGCTTTAGGGAAAG
>NW_006788006.1:1597408-1617335 GCF_000442215.2 Lipotes vexillifer
ATGGAAAGAGGGATTTCAGTTTACTTCAACAAGGAAGACCACATGTGAGCAAGTCACTTACAGTGTTGAGCAGAACTGGTCTCACCCTGGGAGCACTGTTTAAATGAATATGCTAAAACGGACTTAGCCCATTGCTTTCTGAACACCGTAAAATTTCAAGTAAATGTATTTTCAAATAAATGTATTTTCAAAAATAATCTCAACATTTAGGAAATGCTAGATTGTAAAAGTAGCAGACTGTAGTTTAAGAGTCTAAAGGATGGTTCAAATATGCGCTGACTTTTTAAAAATGGTTTGAAATAGACACAGTTGTTTGGGAATTGACACTCGCGATTCCCTGGGATGCCCCTGGCCTCACTGAACAGAGCATCTCTCACTCACCACCCCCACTCCCCAATGGCCTGACGTGGACTTCACTTCCCACATAAGGACAAAGGACCTGAACCAGGCCAGCAGGGGCCTTGGCTCCTCCTCACCCTCCTCCTAACCCAGAACTGGCCATGCCACAGTCTTAGTGGACTCGTGTGGCATCACCTAGTTTTTTTAAATTTATCAACAGGCCTAAGAACATGGACTCTTTTAAAAACTGTAAACACAATTATGGTTTTAAAAACTTCTTCAAAGAGATGAGCACTAGAGCAGCTTTTCTCAAGCTGATGTCTACAGAATGCCCGTGTAGAGTGTAGAGAAATGGGGACATTAGTAAGGTTAGAAGAACTGCATTAAGCAAAGTTAACAGGGCTCTCTTACACAAAGATCCTCAGAACCCTTAACACACAGATGTGCACTGTGAATCTCAAGCGAGGGAGGAAAAGCTAACGGTGCTTTCCCGATGGGTCGGATCACGGACAGTGAGACACCAGGAACAACATCCCTTGGAATATAGTTTGGGGAAAGACTGAACTAAATTAAAATACGACCATTTAAAAATCATAAGTACTATAACGTTCCATTTATAGAACATTCTCAAAATGACAAAATTGTCAGAGAAGGAACCAGTGGTTGCCAGGGGTCAGGGTGTGACTACCAATGGGCTGCATGAGGGAGACTCTGGGGTCTGAGAATGTTCTGATCCTGACGGCTGTGATGGTTACTTGAATCTATGCAAGTGATGAAATTACATAGAACTACATACGACAGAAACAAAAACCACAAGAAAGTGCAGGTATCAATAAAACTGGTCAGCTCTGAGTCAGGCTTCTGAGCAGTGTGGTTTGGTGAGAGCTGGGAAATGATACACGGGAACTCACTGAACTATTTTTTGCAACTTCCATGAGAATCTGAAGTTATTTCAAAATAAAACGTTTTGAAAACATTTCAACTGCTTGTAAGCACACAAAATATTACCAGATACGCTAACCATGAAAGATGGCTCCAAGAGTTCCAAAGACCTTTATTTCAAAATGAAACCTTCCCATTTTAACAGTTTGATGTCCGCACTTATGACCAGTAATACTTGTCAGTGGAGACAATGAGGAAGTAAGTGCAGAGGTGACCCGGCCTGGGGGCTCTGGCCCAGCCCCTCCACTTGCTCTGTGTATACGTGTATATACCTGTTTGTCCAAGAACCCTTTACCTTCTGGGTCGGCCAAGTCCCATATCTGTGGAAACACAAAAATGCTCGTGAGTGCGACCACTGATCATTGACTGTTTAATCACAAAACAGGAGCCACCATCGCTACATGTGGGCCTTATGTATACGCCACAGCAGCCACAGACTCAGAACAGGTGAATAGCCTTCACCCCTCCCTCCCCCCAGGGGCACACAGCGGTCAGTGGCAGAGCCCGGAGAACACCCAGGTACACCTGGCTCCAAGGCCAACATAAATCCATAGCTATCAAGATCCCAAGAGCACTCAGGCCTCTTGTCTGCTATGCAAGCAAAAGGTGGCAGTAGCCATCAGAGCACTTGGATCTACCAATTACAGACCCAAGAGGCTCGCAATGGCCAGCTCACTTCCAAGGGGAGTACAGACCGCGTGAAGAGGGGTCTGCACAGGCCGGCCTTCACCTGCCAGGGAAGCCCTGAGGGCGGCCACAGAAATCGCTATCATTCATCACATACCTTCCCAAGGATAATGTCTGAGAGCCCAGACTTCTTTAGAAAAAGTGCAGCTTCACTCGCCCCAACTCGCCCTGTGTATGCTGGGTCTACCTGGAATTGGGGAGCAACACTTGAGACAAGGCTTCAGCAACAGAGCAGCAGGTAAAAAGCATTACCCATGACACTGGCTGCTAGGTGATAATTTGGAAACAGAAAGGGACGAAAGGCCTTACTGGGCTGCAATTCACAGCTGTGGTTTCTGGGTCACTCACTCTAATTTTTTTTTTTTTTTGCAGTATGCGAGCCTCTCACTGTTGTGGCCTCTCCCATTGCGGAGCACACGCTCCGGACGTGCAGGCTCAGCGGCCATGGCTCACGGGCCCAGTCGCTCCGCGGCATGTGGGATCTTCCCGGACCGGGGCATGAACCCGTGTCCCCTGCATCGGCAGGCGGACTCTCAACCACTGTGCCACCAGGGAAGCCCACTCACTCTAATTTCAATCCAAAAAGACAGTAGTGAAAACTTACCTGCTTGTAATAAGATTCATATAATGGATTTCCAGTGGGAATCTGTAAACAAAACCACAGATATTGGTCAAAGGTAGACACAAAACCCTTCTAAAAAAAAGTGTCCCTCAATTCTGTTATCACCAAAATACACAATAATGAAAATCAAAATTTATGCACTTTAAACATCCTCTATACGTGGACTGTAGTTTATTTTCAGAGATAACACACTTACTCGATTTAGAAAAAGGAAATGTTAATGCTCTTAAATAATCCCGATTCCAACACAAACAACACAGTCGTTCAGGAAGGAGCAGCAGACCAGAGTCGTTTTCTATTCACTGACCGATGGGATTTCGGTGTGTCCAGGAGCTCAGAGGGAAAAGACACCCCTATCCTTTGAGATCGTTCTCTGGCTCTGGAGCCAGAACAGGAGTTTCTGCACATCATCATGAATCACCAGTCACAGAAGCTTCAGACTGGTTTCCCTGCTCCAGGTCTCATCCCCACCCATCTCGTCCTCCACCAGCCGCCCACCCAAGGGCTGCGCAAACCACTGACCAGCCCCGGCCGCCAGGAGAGAGCTGGCCAGTGACTGCTCCCACAGTGACAGGCAGGAAGTTCAAAATCCTCAGCTTGGCACCGAAGACACTCCATGTTCCAGACATTCCAGATCCCCCAAGATGTCGCTGTTCAGAGAAGGTAACCACCCAGTCTAGGATCAAGCGGCAAACTGAGGCCACGCCTGGATTCAGCCTGGTTGGCGGCCAAACCCTCATACATCCCACCGTGTCCACGGTCTCTCTTCCCAACCTCAGCGAGCCGCCCGCCAGTGGGGAGCCGCCTGCCAGTGGGGAGGAGGGGATCTGCAGGAGTATGCCAGCAGGGGTAGGAATTCAGCAGCCACTAAGATGTTAGCTGTAAAGGCTTACACACGTTGGTCTTTTACCGCGTGAAGGGAAAAAAGCAGGACATGGCGAACTTGCCATTGATTTAGTGAGCAAGAAAAGTGAAGACACCATTATGCTTAATCTTATGGAAGAACTGGTGTGTAAACAGGTAAAGAGAAGAATGCCAGGAAAAATGAGCACCAGATGAGAGGCGGGATGACAGTGTTTATTTTAAAAGTCTTTGAATGCTGTTGTGCAACTTTTCATAATGAATAAAACTGGGGGGAGGCGGGTTCCCTTCAGTCACAATCACTGATTTGAACCAGCCCAACACTTGCATTCTGCTGTGCTGTAAAAAGTCATTTCAGGTTAAAAATAACGCCCAGATTACGGTCAGCTCCTCTGGAGGATGCCTGCAAACACTGAAAGAAGCGGAAGTACAAGAACACCAGCAAGAGAGAAGGAAAACAGAAGGAAAAGAGCAAAAAGATCTGAAAGGCAGCAGAGGAAAGTCAAAAAAAAAGAAAAAGGGGAAAAGAAAGAGGGAAATCCTGAAAAGGCAGAAAAAGCTAAAAGGCTAGGCAGAACAATGTGAAAAAGCAAGAAAGGAGGGTAAAGGCCAATGGCTTGAGAAAGAAAAGGCGACAACACCAATAAGAAGAAATGAGAGCTAAGTGGGGAATTCCCTGGTGGTCCAGTTGTTAGGACTCTGCGCTTTCACTGCCGTACTAAGATCCTGCAAGTTGCATGGCGCAGCCAAAAAAAAAAAAGAGCTAAATGTACAGCTACAGCAGCTCCCTGGAGGGAGGGTTCCTCCTGCCCTGGGCCCTTGTGTATACCGTCCTGGGGGAGGCTGTCGCCTTTAGCTTCTTATGACTTAGATGGCAATGTCCACCATCACACCCTGTTTGATCTCCAGGGTTTAAAAGCCCACATGAACTCATACAACTCAATAGTAAAAAAACAAACAACCCAATTAAAAAATAGGCAGAGGATCTGAATAGACATTTTTCCAAAGAAGACATACAGATGGCCAACAGGTATGTGAAAAGATGCTCAACATCACTAATCATCAGGGAAATGCAAATCAAAACTACACTATCTCACCTCACACCTGTTAGAATGGCTAGCATCAAAAAGATAAGAAATAACAAAGTGTTGGAGAGGGCATGGAGAAAAGGGAACCCTTGCACACTGTTGGTGGAAATGCAAACGGGTACAGCTGCTATGAAAACAGTATGGAGGTTCCTCAAAAAATTAAAAACAGAACTACCATATGATCCAGCAATTTCACTTTTGGGTATTTATCCAAAGGAAACGAAAACACTAAGAAAAACAAACAAACAAACAACTCCATGTTCACTGCAGCACTATTTACAATAGCCAAGCATGAAAGCAACCTAAATATTTACTCATCGATGGATGAATGGATAAAGAAAATATGGTGTGTACACACACACACACACACTCATGCACACAGAGGAATATTATTCAGTCATTAAAAAGAAGGAAATCTTGTCATTTGTGACAGTGTGAATGAACCCTGAAGACATTATGCTAAGTGAAATAAGTTAAACAGGGAAAGACAAATACTGGATGATCTCACTTATATGTGGAATCTAAAAAACAAAAACAAGAAACCAAACTCACAGATACAGAGAACAGATGGGTGGTTGCCAGAGATGGGAATAGGGGGTAGGTGAAATGGGTAAAGGTGGTCAAAAGGTGCAAACTTCCAGTTATAAAATAAGTAAGTCATGAGATATAATGTACAGCATGGTTAATATAGTCAATAATACTGTACTGTATACTGAAAGTTGTTAAGAGTAGATCTTAAAAGTTCTCATCACAAGAAAAGAGATTTTATAACTATGTGGTGATGCATGTTAAGTACTGTGATCATTTCACAACGTGTATAAATAGCAAATCATTACATTGTACACCTGAAACTAATATGTCAACTATAACCTCAATTTAAAATAATTAGCTAATTAAAATTAAAAAAGCTCTGCATGCTTTCAAAACACATCTCCCCGGAGAAGTAAGGCTGACAGAGGAAGCAAAGTCAAGCAGGCTGTTGGTCATCTATCAGTAAAGGTAACCGTGCTGGGTCTAGATAGCACATCCTGTACCCCGGCTCATGGAAATGGAATGCAGAGACCCTAGGGACCCCCACCTTGACAAAGGTCCCCTTCCTGCCAGCAATCAGAGAGGCACGGGTCTGAAATGCATTTCCAGTGGGATTTTTTTAAGATCTCATGGTAAGCAAGAGAGAGGTTTCCAAGCTACTACGATTCCAATGAAAAAAAGTTACGATATTTGGAGCAAGATGGTTAATAACTGTCTCAAACTTCCCAAACGCTTCTGAACTAGATCCACAATCAGGAGGAACAAGACCCCAAATAGTCCAGAAAAGGCTCTGAAGCCCCAGGCCCAAAGCTTGGACCATCGATGCTAAGGGCTCATCCCACAGACAGTCTATGGCCAAGTGTTGATCCCAAATGACCTACAACTAACGGAAAACCACAGAATATGCCTCACCCATTCCTAAGTACAGGAATCAATTTGGGTAACCTGGGACAATGACAGCAGTGAGAGGTTCTGATTTAATGACACATACCTCAGGCACTACATAAGCAGAAGGGGGAGTAAAGGGAGAACACCACCAGATCTAATGGCACTTCCTCTTACCACACTGCTTCCTCCAGGCGACAGCGGAGTCACACCTGCAAGCTGCCCAATACACCGTTGCGTCAGAGCTGAGGATGAATGCTGCTAAGGCCTCGAGTCCCCAGGTGACGGGCAGAGACCTTGGACACAAACAGCTCGTTGGTGCAGGCAGCCGCTCTGCTGGGACAAAGCCCCCTGAGAGCTGAGAGTGGGCACCAGAGCTGCCCACCTCTGCCTAACCGCAAAGCGAGACCAGGGGCAAAGGTAGAAAGAGGACAGGCCAGGGGACAAGGCCTCCAGTGTAAGAGGCTGCGGACAGCTCTGCGATGGCTTCAAGAACGGACGGAGCCGGCCCAGGAGGGTGTTTTCCTCCACCAGCCCACTGTGCTAAGATGCCATCTTTGACGCTGAATTATTCATTGAAGTTCAATATGACTTTCAATTTGATCTTTCAGTTGATCTCCTAAAATACTAAGAAAAGTCCCTGTGGCCTCTTCACTCTAACCTCCACCCCAGAGGCAACCTACAAATGGGGAGACTGGGAGGGCAGCACATCAGGGAACAAGTTCACATCCTTCTGCTGGGAGGCCTTTAAACTCCACAGTTCATGCAAGTGTGCGCAATTTTAATGCTGGAGAAAACCAGCTTGAGGTGAGGAACACAGCAGTACTACTTTGGAGGGGAAACCCTGAGGACTGGGGTTCTGGCCAAACCTAACCCTCTCAGGATTGAGTCCATCCAGCTCTCTGATTCCTGCTTTCATCCATGGGCAGGAGCTCTTATGCAAAACAAAGCAATGATCGCTGGCCTTGCTTGTTTCAAAATGACATTTGTAAAGCAAATTAATTTTCATTTTAAAACTTTTAGAAAAGTATAATTCCTTGTTCTGATAAATAGTGGATCACATTTACTGAGCCTCACTATTTTCTATCCTGTACCTCATTTAATTGTCCCAAACAATGCTATGGGCAGGTACTACTGTTCGTCCCAATTTATGGGTGAGGAGACTGAGGTTACCTTGCTCAGGGTCACACAGCCAAGGAGTGACGGAGCCAGAGGAGACCCAGGCCATGTGGCACTAACCTACTCTGCACCCTGCAAAAACAGTCCAGGCATGACAGAGCCAGACACAAGGCCACTGCACAGCCTCCCGTGCATGCTCACCTAAGAAAAGGCAAAACACGTGATTATGTCATGATACATTTTATTCAACAGACATGGTCAAAGTGCAAGACTTGACTTAAGCATATGAACTGACTTGAAAACCAGTGCAGCCTGCCATTTCCTCAGGAAAACTGAGACCCCATAACGGCTGTGTTTTTCAAAGCTGTTGCCAAGTTTTGCAGGAAGTTAGGCACTTTACACCAAAAGACATCCCTGTCTGAGTTCCTCCTTGGAAAGCAAGATGCTGACTCAAAAACAAGGCTAGAGAAGTGCTCACTTGATAATCCTTGCATTTCGCCTTCCACTTAGAGATAGTTCCCCTCACGATTTGCACAACCATTACCTTGGCGGTGCGCACGGCCCTCCAGGCAGGCCGGACCACATTCTGCAGGTAAGGAAACCAGGACATAACTCAGTAGCACTCAAAGAGCATCAGCAAACACTGGGGCATCCTGAACCTCCCTGAAACTGACAGCTCACTCCAACTGCCAGATGAGAAGTTTCTAAGTCAGAGCTAAGGTGAACTGCCGAGAGAACTGAGACATGAGAAAGAGCCTTCATAAATCCTGAAGAAAAAGACATCCCAATTTAAAAATGAGCAAAGGATAAGAAAAAGGTGATTCTGAAAGAAGAGATGCAGCAAAGTTAGGGGAGATGTTCAATTTAGGTACAGCAAAATAGAATGAAATGCCAGTTGTTTCCTATCAGGTTGGCAAAGTCAAAGAGAGGTACCATGCAGGGTTGGCAAAGGTGGAAACACATCTTGGGCCCTGCCAGTGGGAAAATAAACTGAGTGGAATGGCCTTCTGGAGGCCAATGCAACAACATGTGATAAGGAGGCTTATCACATGTTAAGCCTGATATACAGGCTTAACGTGATTCTTTGCTGATACAGATAAGATTACTCCAAAATTTATACAGAAAGGCAAAGGAGTTAAAACAATGTTGAAAAAGAATAAAGTGGGAGGAATCAGTCTACTCAATTC
Source organism: Lipotes vexillifer (assembly GCF_000442215.2). Taxonomy (NCBI): domain Eukaryota; kingdom Metazoa; phylum Chordata; class Mammalia; order Artiodactyla; family Lipotidae; genus Lipotes; species Lipotes vexillifer. The sequence goes on from NW_006788006.1 coordinate 1,605,670, forward strand.
CAAGGCTTGCTATAAAACTACAGTAATTACGACAGTGTGGCACTGATGGAGGGAAAGACACATAGAACCATGGAAGAGAACAGTGAGCCCAGGAATAAACCCACACAGATGCTCCCAGTTGACTTCTGACAAAGGTGCAAAAGCCACTCAGGAGGAAAGAGGCCTGTTCCACAAATGCTGCTGGAGCAACTAGCCATCCAGAGAAAGAGAATGAGCCTGGGGACCTAAGTCTCACACTTTTTACAAAATTAACTCCAAGTGGATCATGGACGTAAATGTAAAACTATAACAAAAACAGAGGAGAAAGGAAAAAACAGAGGAGAAAGGGGCTTCCCTGGGGGCGCAGTGGTTGAGAGTCCGCCTGCCGATGCAGGGGACACGGGTTCGTGCCCCGGTCTGGGAAGATCGCACATGCCACGGAGCGGCTGGGCCCGTGAGCCATGGCCGCTGAGCCTGCGCGTCCAGAGCCTGTGCTCTGCAACGGAAGAGGCCACAACAGTGAGAGGCCCGCGTACTGCAAAAAAAAAACAAAAAACAAAAAAGACTGGCCCCTGCTTGCCACAACTAGAGAAAGCCCTCGCACAGAAACGAAGACCCAACACAGCAAAAATTAATTAATTAATTAATATTAAAAGAACAGAGGAGAAAATATTCAGGATCAGGGGCTGGGCAAAGAGTTCAGACTTGCCACCAAAAACCTGATTCATAAGGAAAACAAATTGATAAACTGGACCTTATCAAAATTTTAAATGTTTGATCTATGAAAGACTCTGATAAGAGGATGCAGAAACAAGCTACAGATTAGAAGGAAATACAGCTGACCCCTGAACAACGTGGGGGTTAGGGGTGCCCACCCTTCACACAGTCAAAAATCCGAGTGTAACTTATAGTCAGCCCTCCATATACAGTTCCTCTGTACCTGCAGTTCCACATCTATGGAGTCAACCAACCTCAGATCGAGTAGTACTGTAGTACACATTTACTGAAAAATAAAAAAATATTTTTTTTAAATAAAGAAAAAAGAAAAGAAAAAATTCACATATAAGTGGACCTGCACAGTTCAAACCTGTGTTGTTCAAATGTCAACTGTATTTGCCAATCACATATCCAACAAAGGACTAGTATCTGCAATACATAAAGAACTCTCAAAACTCAACAACAAAAAAGGAAACAATCCAATGAGAATATGAGCATAAGACATGAAGGAACAATTCACCAAGGAGGATATACAGATGGCAAATAAGCACATGAAAAGATGGCCAGCATATCATTAGCTAGGAAATGTAAATTTAAAACCACTGTGACAGGGAACTATATTCAATATACTGTAATAACCGATAATGGAAAAGAACCTGAAAAGTTACACATATAACTGAATCATTTTGCTGTACACCTGAAACTAACATATTATAAATCAACTATACTTCAATTTAAAAAAATTGTCTTGAAAAACCACAGTGAGAGGCCACCACACACCTATTGGAATGGCTAAAACAAGAAATAGTGACACCGGGACTTCCCTGGTGGCACAGTGGTTAAGAGTCCGCTTGCCAATGCAGGAGACATGGGTTCAAGCCCTGGTCCAGGAAGATTCCACATGCCGCGGAGCAACTAAGCCCGTGCACCACAACTACTGAGCCTGCGCTCTAGAGCCTGTGAGCCACAACTACTGAGCCCACGTGCCACACTACTGAAGCCCGTGCACCTAGAGCCCGTGCTCCACAACAAGAGAAGCCATTGCAATGAGAAGCCCACACACTGCAACAAAGAATAGCCCCTGCTCACCGCAACTAGAGAAAGCCCGCGCGCAGCAACAAAGACCCAACGCCCAAAGCAGCCAAAAAAAAAAAGGAATCCACCTGCCAAGGCAGGGGACACAGGTTCGAGCCCTGGTCCGGGAAGATCCCTCATGCCACGGAGCAACTAAGCCTGTGCACCACAACTACTGAAGCCTGCATGTCTAGAGCCCGTGCTCCACAGCAAGAGAAGCCACCGCAATGAGAAGCCCACGCACCACAACGAAGAGTAGCTCCCGCTCGCGGCAACTGGAGAAAGCCTGTGCACAGCAATGAACACCCAACACGGCCAAAAATAAGAATAAATAAATAAATAAATTTATTTTAAAAAAAAAAGAATTGGTGACACTGGTAAGCATGCAGAGAAACTGGATCACTCATAAGGAGCTTGTGGGAATGTAAAAAGGTACAACTACTCTGGAAAACAGCTTGGCAGCTATTAAAAAAAAAAAAACTAAACTAAACATGCAACTATCACAGGACCCAGCTAACTGTCCTGGGCATTCATCCAGAGAAATGAAGACTTAAGTTCACAGAACATCCTGTACTCAAATGTTTAGTGCAGCTTTATTCATAATCGCCCAAAACTGAAGCACACCAGATCTCCTTCAATGGGTAACTGCTTCAATGAACCGTGGTCCCACAGCACCATGGAATACTACTTGGCTATGAAAAGGAATCAACTACGGATACACACAACAACCCAGGAGAATCTCCAGAGGATTATACTGAGTGAAAAAGGCCAATCTCCAAAGTTTACATACTGTATGATTCCACTGTACATTATTAAAATGCTGAAATTATAGAAATGAACAGATTAGTGGTTGCCAAGGATCAGAAAGGAATGAGGTGGGAGGGAAGTGGGTGTGGCTGTAAAAGGGCAACTAGAGAGATCCCTGTGGGGATGGAACTGTTCTGTATCTGACTGCAGCAATGTCAATGTTTTGGTTAGGATGGTGTCCTACAGATTTGCAAAATATTACCACTGGAGAAAACCAGATAAAGAATACACAGGATCTCTCTGCATCATTGTTTTTTAACAATTGCATGTGAATCTACAATTACCTCAAAATTTTAAAAATGAAAAAAAAAAGACTCAGGAGATCTCACAACCAAACGCAAGGTGATATTTTTAGATAATCAGGGAAATTTGAATATGGACTGGGTATCAGATTATTATTAATTAAGTTGTGGTATGGCACTGTGGTAATGTAAAAGAAAACAGTCTCAGCTACTAGAAGTGCACATTGAAATATGATTTCTAAGATGAAAAACACTTGGGTAAAGACACTTGCAAAACGTTGGCATCTGTTGTGAACGGGTGGTGAGTACATAGGAGTTATTAAACTCTTCCCTCTACTTTTAGTGTGCTTAAAATTTTACATAAATTAAAGACGAACATTCGATGTGTTTCTGCTCTGGCAAGGATTTTAACAGTACAAGCTGCTTCAGGTTTAAGTGCGATAAATGAAAAGTAGCTTTATCACTGGCAGGATCGTGCTTTTGTCAAATGATAAAAACCAGAATTTCTTTATTTGTTAATTTCTTTAACAAATAATTTCTTTCTTTTTATTATTTGACAAAACCAGAATTTGCTTTTGTCAAATAATAAAAACCAGAATTTCTTTAGGCCTTCCCGATACTCTAGGGTCTCCTCCTGGGACTCTGTAATGATCAGATATGCAGGAAGGCAGAAGGGCAAGAGGGTTAGATCAGTTTGCCCTTCTTCAGGGCGGGACTGCAGGTGACAGTAAAGGACTGGAAATAGTCAAGAACTAGTTAAGCCAATAATGAACTGCTGTGTCTCCTTGGGACAGAATACCACAAAGCGGTAAAAATGGCACAGGCAGAACCTTTACGATGTCTGCTCAAGTGAAAAGGGAGGGCCCAAATCAGCACGCCGTTATGACCTGGCTGGTAAGCACACAGTGATCACATCCACTTGGATCTAAACCTGGCAGGACGGACACCACATGTGCACAGTGATTCTTACCTGTGAACTGGTTGCCTCTGCCGGCTCTCTGAGTTCTCCAGTGATCCATGTTAGCACACACTGCTTTTTGTAAATAGGACAGAAAAGGGAAAAGGAGACGCGAAAGAAGAGGGATCTGAAGGATGATACACGATTCTCCCCAGGGACCCAAATGACCGCCATGACGAAGACCAGCTGAAGACGTGTGCCTGCCATTTGGCACAGAATGCGGGGCCTCCCTCCGACCCACGCAGGACTCAGGGCCTGCAGTGGGGACGTGACACGGGGGAGTTCTCCTACAAGGAGAATCAAGGAGCAAGAGAACCACACCTGAAAGTCTAGACACACAATGAGGCATCAATGTGAACAAGCCAGGCAGGGGGAGTTTAGGGTGAGACGCCATCTGGAAGAACACAGAATCAAGGTGTGAAAGCTTCCATGCTCTGGGAGTCCAGCACTCTCAATCCCATCTACCGGAAACAGAAGTGAGGAAGGAACAAAAGTCACTGGAGGCAGCCTTCCTGCTCCAACACACTGCCCTGCACAGGATGCAGGACCAGGCAGGAATGGCAGACACAATGAGATGACAGGTCTGCACACCCTTTGCTGAGAGGTCAGAACATCATCCTGTCCTCCTGAAGGCGACCTGAGCAGACGCGCTCGTGAGAAGGTGAACTGAGTATGCACTCAGCTACTCGGATCGGGTGACAGGAGGGAGGGGAGGAAGCTAGGGAGAGACTGCCATCGGTCCTCCAGGAGAATGAGGCCCAAAGAACACAGCCATCCACGATGCGGAAACATGCAGAGAAGAGGGGACTGTTCCCCCTTGAACATGTTTCTCTGGGATGTCCCTATGGGACGTCGAGGTGGAAATCTCTTTTCCATTCCAGCAGTATCTATGGAGTGCCTGCGTGGTCCCAGGCACTGGCCTCCATGGGGTGCAACAGTGAATAAGGGGACCACGCCCCCGCCCCAGCCTCTTGGAACTCCTGGTCTGGAGGGGAATGTCATTAGACATGACAACACACGCAGCGGGCTGTAAGTGCTATGAGGAAAAGACAGGATGAAGGGCGACTCTGTAGCCCACAGACACACACCTGCGAGGGCAGGGAGACGGCGGCTACGCTGCTGAGCCTGCCCGAGGGGACACGAGACAACCAACAGGCTGAGGAGCACCCACACGGATGCGCTGGGGGAAGACAGGCCCACAACGGAGACAGGAGGTGCCATTGGCAAGAAAACACCAAGGGAGTGGGGTCCTGTGGGGATCAGAGGACGGGCACAGAGAGAGGGGTACAGGGTTGAGTACGGCCATGCAGAGGAGCAGGTGGATGGCACTGGAAAGGGACCTTGCCCAGGCAGCGTGGGTGGGGCAGGGAGCAGATTCCTGCCAAACACTGCAGCTTAAGATCAACGTGGCCCTGTGGGGACCTCCCTGATGGTCCAGTGGTTAAGACTCTGCGTTTCCACTGCATGGGGCATGGGTTCGATCCCTGGTAGGGGAACTAAGATCTCGCATGCCTTGTGGAGTGCCCCCCGCCCAAAACATTTTTTTTCATTAAAAAATAAATAAATAAAAAGATCAACGTAGCCCTGGCCTCCCTGCAGGCCTCCCTGGACACCACTCCTCCAGGCGTCACAGAGAACACCCCCCGCCCCATCATTTCCATTCTATCTTTCCTTCCTCCATTCGACGGACCAGGCCCTGAAGAGGCCCTGGGGAGACTCATAGGGGCAACATCTTAGCAGTAAGTGCCCCTTACACAGCAGGGCACCTACAGCCCTCCTTGAAAGCACCCGTTTCTCACGGTGCTCCCAACTTTCCCCAAGTGTGCCCCGAACCTTCCCAAAATTCCTTTTCTACATCGGCCACCCCAGGGTTCCAACATCCCTGCCATCTTCTGAGCCCTGGCCCAACATTACACGAGGACCCAGGGATCCCCAGGACAGATCGAGTCAGCAGCTCTCTGTGCCTCCTCCCTGCTCCCCTCTGTAGGTGGCACGATCAGCCTCCCACTGCCCACTGCTCTTCCTCAGAGGCTAGAAGCCCTCTAGGCAGCAGGCACCAAGCCAAGCTCCCGGATCCCACTGTGAGCAGAAAGGCAGTCCCCGCCACCGCAGAGCAGAGCATCACAGCACGGTCTGGTCAGGGAACAAACACACAAAGGCACTGGCAAGGGCAGCACAGGAATGGACCTTTGTCCTGCCAGGCAGGCAGGGAGGGATTAGGTAGACAGAGGAGCGGGGGTGGCCTTCCAACCCCCTCCTCACTCTGCACACACCTGTGACCAGGTCCCAGCCTCTCAGCTGGAACCTCACCTTCACCAGCTTCCCCCTCCATCCCACTTGGCATGAGGTCACGCCCCTGCTCGAAAAGACGCTAAGACGCTCTGTGGTTGCTGAGGGGGTGTGAAGCTCCACCCAGCCATGCTTTCGATGCACCCCAAAGCCACCTCCTGGCCCTGCCAGGTTAACTTCCCCCAAACTCACCCCTACACACACACACACACTCACTTGCTCACAGACACACAAACAGCCATCAAGCCCCGCCTTCCTTCCTGGTCTGGCAGATGCTCTACTGAACACACTGTGCACCTTTCACCCTTGTCTGGGCACAAACTATCCTGGGGGGAGGGGGGATCTACCTGCTGAAAGCCAGTTACCTTCCAGCCCCAGCACCAAACCCCCTGCTGTAAGACGTTGCCCAAATTCCCAACTGAAATAAGTCCCTCTCTCCCACACTCCTAATTTATGTTAAGGCTACTGTTATGACTGGGCCCCCTCCCTACATTTCACTACTTGGGGGGTGGAGGTTTCACATTTATTCAACCCCACCCACAACGCTGGGCCCATACCTTCAGGAAAAGATTGTTCATGGCACAGGTGAGATTTAGATGAAACCTCGGGAGGGAGTGGGTAAGATGCGTGGAGAATGGTCAGTTCTCAGGCAGACAAAGCTCCACCCCTCGGACTTCCCTGGTGGCACAGTGGTTAAGAATCCGCCTGCCAATGCAGGGGACACGAGTCCCAGCCCTGGTCCGGGAAGATCTCACACGCCGTGGAGCAACTAAGCCTGTGCACCACAACTACTGAGCCTGTGCTCTAGAGCCCACTAGCCACAGCTACTGAGCCTGCACTCTAGAGCCCACAAGCTACAATTACTGAAGCCTGTGCTCCTAGAGCCCGTGCCCTGCAACGAGAAGCCACCGCAATGAGAAGCCTGCACACCACAATGAAGAGTAGCCCCCCGCTTGCTGCAATGAGAGAAAGCCCACGCGCAGCAATAGACCCAACGCAGCCAAAAATTATAAATAAATAAATTTATTAAAAAAAAAAAGCTCCACCCCTCAGAGGCAGAGTGAAAAGCTACAAAGCCTTTCAGGGCCTCAGTTTCCCCATCTGTAAAATGGAGATAATACAGTGACTGCCCTGACCATTCCTGTAAGTATCAAATGAGAATATGTAGGTAACTAAATGTCCATCGACAGATGAATGGATAAAGAAGATGTGGCACATATATACAATGGAATATTACTCGGCCATAAAAAGGAATGAAATTTGAGTTATTTGTAGTGAGATGGGTGGACGTAGAGTCTGTCATACAGAGTGAAGTAAGTCAGAAAGAGAAAAACAAACACTATGCTAACACATATATACGGAATCTAGAAAAATGGTACCGATGAACCTAGTGGCAGGGCAGGAATAAAGATGCAGACATTGAGAACGGACTTGAGGACACAGGGAGGAAGGGGAGGCTGGGATGCAGTGAGAGAGTAGCACTGACATACATACACTACCAAATGTAAAATGGATGGCTGGTAGGAAGCTGCTGCATAGCACGGGGAGATCAGCTCGGTGCTTTGTGACCACCTAGAGGGGTGGGATAGGGAGGGTGGGAGGGAGGCTCAAGAGGGAGGGGATATGGGGATACATGTGTGCATATGGCTTATTCACTTTGTTGTACTGGCAGAAACTAATACAACATTGTGAAACAATTATACTCCATTGTGAAGCAATTATACTCCAGTATAAAAAAAAAAATCATACACTCAAAAAAAAAAGAATATGTAGGTAAAGCACACACTACAAAGGGAAGTGGTTGCTATAACTATTTTTATGGTGGTTGTTATTATTGTTACTGAGACAGAAGAACAGGTTTTATCTACAAAGAACTGTCCTCCTTACAGCTGGCCGTGACAAATGATCTTTCTACCAAACAATAAAGTATTTCACCAAATGCTGAACACTCTATAGTACATATTGTACTCGTTTTCTCACTCAACTAGTTGGCTGAGCTGCTCCCAACACCAGGACAGAACAGTCTTTACCAGTTCTCTTAGTTTCAGTGGTTGTTTTTTTTAAACATACAATTTCACACATAGTAGGCTAAGTACATACCTATAAAAACCCACTTACAGGGTTGTGAATTAAAGAATATTTTCCAGTGTCAAAAAGGCAACAAAAAAAATCAAAAAGTCAAATGCCAATAACTAAAAACTTGGCCTGAAAGAAAATGCTCATTCCATGGCCTGATGTGTGAGCACCACAGTGACCCACAGGATTGCCCGACCCACTAGGCATCATGGGTATCAGCTCATCCCTTTGGGAACCCTCTTCTCCATAGAGGTAGTGTTCAAAATGTTCAAAATGGATGTAGGGGTGCACTGAGGGCACAGAAGCCGCCCTAATCTTTATCAAAGAAGACACCCAAAGGGAGAAACATCTGTGATCACACATACCAAAGTCTATAGGGTTCTGGGACATCCAATAGTGCCGTTTCTTGGGTGTGGGGGAATTTAGAGGGCTAATCCATCCCCAAAACTTCAGAGTCCTTGTTAAGCAGTCTCCTAAAGAGGGCCTCACTGTCAAGGTTTTTTCTTGTTTAATCTTTCCTCTTTAAAAACAGCCTGAAAGAAGATAGTTTTGTTTCTCCACTGGAAATGTAAAGTTGAAAAGCCCATCCTATGTGGGTTAAGAAAAGCCAATCTTCTATGGATCAACAGGGATGCTTGTTACTGTCACGAGTAAATCAGAGAACCCCTTCTCACACCCTCTCACAGCAGAAGTGAAGAGGCATCGGGAACCCTGGGGAGGGGTGGGTGCCTGGCCATCAGGATGCTGGCCCAGGGGTGAGGGGGGTGCTCTGACTTTTGTCACCAGTAGAGTACGTACATGCCTGTTTCTTCACCCAAGACATAAAATACAAAATGTTCCGACCAATCGACTACCAACAAGAGCAGCTAGAGAGAGACTGTGCTCCTGGCTGCTATTCAGAGCATGCAGCAATCAATCAACAGGTGACGATCACCTGCCTGCTTCAGATGCTGGGACACAGCAGGGATAGAGCTGCTCTTGCCCTCCCAGGAGCCCACAACGTGGCATCCACGGGAGTTTTAGATCTGTGGGCCAACCCAGACACCTCACCTCCCCAGGAGGTCTGACACCAGGCATTTTACCTCTCTCCCTTTTCAGTTTCCTTGTTCAGAAATAAGCACAAGAATGATGACAATGGCACCTCCCTGATAGGGAGTCAGTGGTGAATGGGCACAAAGTGGGTATCCAACTACACTCCCTTACTTCCATGCAAGACCTGTGCCCCAAATCTCTCCGCAACACCACTCTGGGACACCCCGGGTGACCAGAGTCTGGGAACAGGGGCTTTGACTGGGCAGAACGGATAGGAGGGGCAAACTATAAAGATGGGGGTGGAGGGGCGAGCAGCCAGACTGAAAGGCTGCACACCTCTGCTTCCTCCAGTCCTGCTGGAACAGAGGAGAGAAAAGAAAAAGGGAGATGCAGGTCTCCTCTTCCTCCTCTCCTATGTCCAGCCCAGTGGAGGCAATTCATTCCACTTCTGCGGGCTGCCACCGGACCTCCAAGAGGATGTCCGCCACAGGGTGTCCCGATTATCCGTGCCTGGGAGCCCGGCTCCAGTTCAGCCAGCTGAAGGGCAGGTGTTCCGTTTTATTTATCTTGGGTCTGAGCCAGCACAAAGTAGGTGCTCAGTAAATGTAACATTGGCCGGGGGGGGGGGGGGCCCCCGGGGGGGGGGGGGGGGGGGGGGGGGGGGGGGGGGGGGGGGGGGGGGTCCCCAGGAGATGGGCTGTGCCTCAATGTGGGGTCTGGCCCAGCCTGGAGGGCCTGCTGCAAAGGAGATGTAGGTCTGGTCTCAACTGACACAGCCACCACCTGGTGCCACCCACCTGGCTCCCACAAAGGCTTGTCTTGTCCTGCTGGCTGCCCACACCACACCTGCTTCTTCCTCCTGCTTCCTGCCCCACTCAGAGGATCCCTGTACTGGTAGCCAATCCACATATTCCTTTGATCATCAGCCGTTCTGCTCTTCCAGAAACCTCAGGCCAGGTTACTCTGTACCACTTTAGGACTGTAGCACAGCAAATGTCTCTGAGCTAGTACCCAGCTCTGGGCATTCCCTGTATAAGCAGTCAGACAATATAAACGTGTCACTTCACTCCTCAAGAACCACCAGAGCTCCTAACTGCCTCTCATAAAGTGGACCTGCCCTACCCATCAGCCTTTAGTTCAACAGATGACTCCTAGCACCTAGGGTACCAGGTCAAATTAAAACCTGCACAGCCCCTGCCTTTGTTGACACGGTCTAGGCAGTGGGGGAGAAAGACCATCAATCAAATACTCCCACCAATAGAAAATTACAAACTGGTATGTGGAAAAGTACAGGGTATCCCCAAAGGCAGTAACAGAAAAGCTGGGCCAGGCGGTCAGGGAAGTGATGTGCCAGCTGAAGAGGAGCAGGGATTAACCGGAGATGAAGTGGGGGAAAGAACAATCCAGAGAGGCCATGAATACCATGTGCAAAGGCCCTGAGGCAAGAGAGAATATGCAAGCAACTGAAAGAAGGGCCTAGGGGCTGCAGGGCAGAGCAACAGGTCTGGGAGGTGCAGGATACAGGGGAGCCGCGTGCTGGCGGGCCAGAGGCCTGATCCAGTCCATAGACAGGGACGGCCAGGCACCACCGTTCCCTGCTTTCAGCCAGTATGTACAAAAGGAGGAGAACCGACTCTCTATCAGGCAGCCCAGAACACAGTAAATCGACTCCGCCATCAAGAGCTACAACAATCCCACTCAGCAGGCAGAACCGGGCGGCAATCTGAGGAGACGGCTGTTGGCGGTCATCTGTAACCTCTACTTCCCCCTCCATCAGCCTGTAGCACTTAAGACTGCTGTGGCGGGCAAAGCACTCCACGCAGGAGCAGCCTTTGGGCCACAGAGCCGGCAGATCTCCTTTCCTCCCCCACGTCTGCGTCAGCTACTCTCTGGACAAGCAGACACCCTGTCAGGTCCTTTTGTCTCAGGCCAATTTGTAGGCCAGGCACGGACTCCTGTGTCCCATTTTACCATGCCACCTTCTTCCCTTCAACCCTAAGTCACCCTAGTTAAGAGGGACACGTGGGCTGCCCTGGTGGCGCAGTGGTTGAGAGTCCGCCTGCCGATGCAGGGGATACGGGTTCGTGCCCCGGAGCGGCTGGGCCCGTGAGCCATGGCCGCAGAACCTGCGAGTCCGGAGCCTGTGCTCCACAACGGGAGAGGCCACAACAGTGAGAGGCCCGCGTACAGAAAAAAAAAAAGAGGGACATGTACCCCAATGTCCCATCCCCGGCCTCACATTCGGCCCTTTGAGCTGGAGTTCCAGTTTCTTGGCTTTCGCTCATTCTGCTCTGCCTCTGTCAGAAATGCCATGCCTCCCTCCCTTCCCAAGATCTCCACGGCCCAGTCCAAATGCTCCTTCTCCTCCAGGCGGCCGTCTCCAACACACCCAAGTGCAAGCAAGTCACCCGGCCCTCCTCCAGCTCGGTCCTGAGCCTCCCCAGCCTGAGCAGAGTGCACTCTCCCTGGGGGCTGGGCATGGCCCACTCTTT
>NW_006788006.1:1617345-1647594 GCF_000442215.2 Lipotes vexillifer
AGCACTGAGTACCCACTGCAGCAGGGAAGCCTGCTGATCCCTCATAAAGACGATGAGCAGGTCTTTCCATCTCCCCCCCCCCTTCAAAAACAATAAAATAAAAATGTAAACAAGTGATCTTCTCTCCACCAGACTCCATAGAACCTAATGATGAAGTAGCAGGACCACTGTTTAAAAACAAATGAGACCTCACACTACCATAACGTTCGGCAGCTTAAAAAAAAAAAAAAAATTCCAAGACAGGAAACTGCAGTGCAACGCAGAGCCCAGGACGGGGGTCAGAAGAGCCGTGTCAGCATAAGCTTGCTGGGTGCCACCTTTGGCAAGTGACATAAGGTCTCTGGGCCTCAGTTTACCCCTTTATATAAAGCGAGGATGACTGACCGGGGTGACTGGGAGGATAATCTGAGCCATCCAAATGCCTTTCCCACTCAGTCCTTGGAGCCTGTGTGGACTCCAGGCCTTCCCAGACCTCCGCATCTGACTGTACCCTCCTCGGCTTTACACTTCTCACAGCACAGATGGCATCACTATACTGTGTACGTGTTTGTTCATTTCTGTACGTCTGCACCCTCTCCTTAGAAACTCAGCTCCCTGGGGCAGGACGGTCTTCAGGTTTGCTGGTACATCCTGCTGCCCAGAAAGCACCAGCCAAGAGAAGATGCCCAGTAAATGCTTGAACAAACAGCGTGCTACACAAATGAAGGCACTTTGTGCACATGTCTATCACCCTGAGGGATTCTGACACTCCACTGTTGTGAGACAGATAAAACAGGTATAGAGTATTATTCCCAATTTGCAGATGGGGAAACTGAGGTGCAGAAAGTACTGCATAACTGAGGTCACTGAAAAGAATATCTGGGAACCCTAACATTGAAAAACAGGCACCCTGAAGGGGCCTCAAATGATAATGGGGCTCCAAGAGCACCGACCCGAGGAAGAATATCGAGTAGCTTTCCGAGTGAGTGCTGGCTGCTCAGTTCAGGTCAAAGTGGACAGCACCCCTGGAGTGGGGTTGATGAGGCGCCTCTCACCACCAGTGGCCAGGGCTGTCGGCACAGCCTGAGGCATCAGAGAGTGGACACTCTATCCAATACATCTGATCAAAGACAGTCACTTGCTTCCCCGATAAACGGATCAGGATTAAGAACCAGGAAGAGGAAAGTTGTTTTAAAGCTCAAAGTTGGGGCAGAAGAGGCAAAACTTACATGTTCGTGCTTTACCGGGAGCCACGTAGTCAACAAAAACCAGGTAGAGGCAGATCGGTAAGACAGAGACAGCCAGGGAACTCTGGATCTTACAGGGTGAGCCAAATTTACTCTAAAACCTGGCTCTCACAACATTGTAAAGCAACTATACTCCAATAAAAATTAAATAAAAAATAAAAAAATAATAAAACCTGGTTCTCTACCACCCCCGCCCCAATTTATACTGCATTAACATTCTAGTAAGACACAGAAACTAGCAATTATTTTGGAGGAAAAAACAAGGGACAAAAGGACAAACAAGTGTCCCAAGCACTGAGTCTTCATTCCAGACACATTTGCCTGGTGCTGCTGTGGGCCAGCAGGCTGTCTAGAAGAGCGGAAAGAGCAGGGCTCTGCAGGCAGACAGATGTGGGTTCAACCCCAGCTCTGCACCCACCAGCTATGGGACTTCAGCAAGTTACTTAATTTCTCTGGGTCTCAGTTTCCCATTTGAAAAATGGGAATAAAACACTCTTAAAACAGTGGCACCCATTAAAAAGAAGCATATGACTAAGTAGGGAGGAAGGAAGAAGGAACTCCTTGGGCACCGGGCAGACTCTCATTGTCACTGAGCCTGACGCTCTCCTCCCATTACCATTGTTCCCGGGGTCTGGTGGCCACGCGAGGGACCCACAGAAGGTACAGGAGGGAGAACTCCTGTTCAAATGGGGCTGAAGGAAGACACCACCAAAGAGGCCTCTGGGGCAGGCAGGATGCAGCAGGAGGTCACAGCATGAGGTTCTAGCCATTGGGGGGTGGGGAGGGTTGGGAGGCAGTGTTAGAGTGCTCTGCACCAGAGGCAGGAACAAACAGAAAGAAAGGATGCAAGCAGGAGAGGCTGAAATTTGGGAGAAGAGAGACAGTAAAGGCTGAGAGCAGGCTACAGTGACGGACAAGTGTTGCAAGGCTCGAGGAGGACCAGTCCCAAGGACAGGCCACTGGGGTTAAGGACCACCGTGTGCTCTTGTAGGTTACTGGTGACCTTGCCTACAAGAGCACAAGGGGGTACAAAGGGGGTAAGGGACACAGGTGCATTTCCAGGGTGGGCCGCAATTAAAGAGGAGAGGTGAAGGGGGGCGCTGGGAGAAACATGAATCAATGAGACATTGATGGAGGAAAAAATCACTTCTAGAGGGAGAACCACCTACTCTTCAAATTGACAAGATTTATATTCAGGGTCAGAGGAGACTACATGGGGAGAGGACATCACAGATATGGCAGAGTAGGGAGCAGACCAGGAAAGATGCTGATGGGAAAAACGCAGACAGGGCTGGAGGCAGAGGAAAAACACCCCACCCTCCACAATCCCACTGGCTACCCGCTTCACTCACCCTCAGCTGGCCATCCACATTCCAAGTGTGCCCTACACCTCAATGCAACCAGACCACGGCCTCCTGCTCCAGGGGGCTCCCCTAGTGACCCCAACCAGAAATTATCCTGGAATTATATGCATGCTTCCCCTGTAATAACTGTGAACTCGTGTTAGACTGAACTGAACTCATGTTAGCCTCAGCTAGACTGGAAGCGCCTGATAGGTCTGTGCCTCACATCTGGGTCGACAGGAACATGTGGCGCAGTGCTTCACTTAACAGGTGTAAATGTTGACATAATTACCCAAGGAAGAAAACCTGGCCATGCCATCATTCAACAAAGGAAAAGGAAAAAGCACACCAGTCAATGACCTGAACTTGTCAGAGACCGGGGGATTCAGGCTGTCGAGCTCCTCGTTCGAATATGCTCCCACCCACAAGGGCCCAGACCCCAGGCCACATGGAGGGAAGAAAAGCCAGCTGGGAAGGGTGCTAGGTGGTGCAACTCGCTGGTCCCTGCTTCATGGGTTTACCTGACACCACCTGGGTGCTGAGCACAGAGTCAGGAGCACTGAGCAAGAGATCTATGTCGGGTCTAATGGGGACACAGACAGCAAAGAGACCCACAGATATCTGTGGACCATGACTGGTGCTGACGGGTGATGTGGCGGAGGCACAGTGCTAGGGGAGGGAGACTTACAACAGGTAACCAGCAAAGGCCTCTGGGAAGAATGACATTTGAGCTGCCACCTGAAAAGAGCGAGGCACTGGCACCACGAAGGTGAAAAATAGGGATGAGTGCTTCAGGAAGGAGGAACAGCCCGTGGGACATCATAAGGACAAACAGAGCTTAAACTACGAGCAGAACAGAAAAGCCACAAGTATGGCTGCAGTGTGGGTGCCAGGGTGAGAAAGAAGCAGAGGAGGCTGGCAGGCACCTGACCAGCAGGGATTCCTGGGGAGGAATTGGGATTTTATTCTAAAACGTGCTAAGCAGATGAATCACATGACCTGATTCAGGCTTTCATACCTTACTTCACAGCAGCAAACACTGCCTTCCTCTAAAGCTAATCCTTCATCAGTAACATAAGAAGTAAGAATCCCCTCTCTTCGTAGTATGGATAAGCACTTAATAAACTCTAAAGCACTCAATTAACCTTAGCTATTGTCATCAAAGTTCAAATTAAGGGCTTCTCTGGTGGCGCAGGAGTTAAGAATCCGCCTGCCAATGCAGGAGACACGGGTTCGAGCCCTGGTCCGGGAATATCCCACATGCCACGGAGCAACTAAGCCCGTGCGCCACAACTACTGAGCCTGAGCTCTAGAGCTCGCCTGTCACAGCTACTGAAGCCCGCGCGCCTAGAGCCCATGCTCCACAACGAGAAGCCACCACAATGAGAAGCCCGTGCACCGCAATGAAGAGTAGCCCCCACTCGCGACAACTAGAGAAAGCCCATGCACAGCAATGAAGACCAAACGCAGCCAAAAAAATAAATAAATAAAATTTTTTTAAAAAAAAAACATTCAAATTAAGGCAGGTGCCGAAACTGGATAGGAAGTTTTAAAAACCAGGGGCGCTTCCTCATTAAATGAGCCTAAGCCTGTTTCACACACACACACACACACCCCACCATACCCTAAAAGGTAGCAACTGGCTATCAATAATATTACCCAACATCTGTAGGGCACTTAATAGTTTACAGAGCACTTTGATATCTGTTAATTCATAACCACTGGTCTCTAATGCTTTTAATTTAGTGACAGTGTTACAAATTGGCTAGTTCTGGCAATATTTAGCAAGTATGCGCTGTCTCTCTCCTTGGATCAGCGGACCAGTCATGTCAACCTGCCTAACAGCTCTCCTGGGGTTTGGCATTCTCACAGCTGTAATCTCTATTTCCAAATGTCCAAATCTGCCAGAGAATTAAATAATGGTTACAATTACAGAATCAATGAGTGAGTCCGATGTGCCAAGCACTGTTCTAAGTGCTTTACATGCTTAATCTTCACCTAACCCCAATACTTTTTTTATATTCCCATTTTCCAAATGAGGTGGCTGGGGCATAGAGAGGCTAAGAGCTTCGTCCAAGGACAGACAGAGAAGTAAGCCTTGGAGCCAAGATCTGAACACAAGATGATGTGACCCTGTGTCCTCACTCTCAATCCCAATGCTGTGCTAGATAATTCTGGCAAAGTGCGTATAATACGGTGCCTGGTACAACACAGATATTCAGCAAATAAAAGCAGCTGTTACTAGCAGGACACAGGTAGTTTCTAGTTCCCACGAGAGTGTCGCCTCCAGGACAGCAGCAACCTTGTTGGTCTGGGTGACTGCTGCGCTCCCAGCACCTGGCCCGACGCACACTTGACGGATGGATAAATGAATGAACGTCGCTCCCAGAAGGCAGAGTTGCCTGCGCATGGCTCTTTTTTGCACGTCTATGTCGCGCCACTGATACTGCCCCTTAGTAAGAGAATCTGGCTGATCTGAGGGCACCGCAAGGCGCCCGGAGACTTGCGACCCCCTTCACGGCGTAGGGGTGGCGGAAGCAGCTCCCAGTGGAAGAAGAGAAGAGTCCGGGATCTCACTGCTGGCAGGTCCTGGCTGCGGCGGGGCTCTGCCCTCCGCCGCGGCGGGGCTCTGCCCTCCGCCGCGGCGGGGACACTGCCGCCCCGGCGTTGGGACCCGGCAGAAGACAAAGACCCGCGAGGCTGCCGCACCCGCAGAAATGCTTGCTCCCCTGGCCCACCTCCCCGCAAGGCAGCCCAATGCTACCGTGCATCACCCGGCCTGGAAGCTGCGGAGAACGCCGGGCCCCGGGTGGAACAGACACGCGCTGCGGCCCCCCTGCGGGGTCGCCGCCCGCAGAGGGTCGCTCTGGTGCGGGAGGCCGAGGGCCGGACCGGCCTGTCACCTTCAGGACCACACGTCCGCCCTCCGACGGGGCCCCTCAGCGCGAGCCGCCGCCGCCCAGCTGGGCCTCCTCGCGCTTAGGTCTCCCCGCAGCGTCCGCCTCGCACCCCGCACCGGCGGTGGCGCAGCCCCCGCCGCCCCCCTCCCGCCCGCCCTCCTAGCCAGCCCGTACCTGCTGGGAGAGGGGGACGAGCGAGGCCGCCATCTTCCCGCGGACTCGGGCTCCGAGCGCCGGGGGAACAGGGCGGGGCCGCGCGTGCGCACTGGTGCGAGGGGGCGGTGCGCGCGCAGCCCGGCCCGGGAGAGGGCGGGGCCGAAGTAGGGCCGCGCAAGCTCAGCGGAGCCTGAAGGGGAGGGGGTTGAGGGCGGGGCCGCGCGCGCCTAGCCCCAGCCGGAGGGGGCGGGGCCCGGGACCTTTGCAGAGTGCCTCAGGCGCTCCTTCACCACCTCCTTCCCAATTCCTTGGCTCTTCTGCCAAGGTTCCTTACCCCTCCGTGTCCTAGCCGATGATGGGCCGTCTTCTAGGGATGCTGTTCCCATTGCCGTGCGCCTGGCAAAAGCACTATGCAGAGGCCGTCGCCCACCTGGCAGAGAGTCGGGACCCTCACCCTGCCCAAGCAAGGCGCCCTGTTCCTAGGATAGCTGTGTGTGTGTGTGTGTGTGTGTGTGTGTGTGTGTGTGGCCACTTTCTTGCTGTGTGATCTTGGCAAGTCATTTAAGTAGCCTCTCTGCGCCCCCAATCCCCTCTTCTGAAAAGAGGGAATGGTAATATGTGTTTGCTATTGTTCCACCTCTATGCCTCACGCTGAGCCCTGCACAGAGCAGGCACCTGGTGTTTGCTGGAGGACCATTATGGAGGCACATTTATTTGTTTAGACATGTTTTGCCTTCTTTTTACTATAGACACCCACTCATCCGTGGCCGGTTTCCACTAAAAGGATGAGGAAGGAAGGTCCTGCTGAGTAGCTGACCACAGTGGCACAAGGTTTCTTCAGCACAGGTCAGCTTCCCCTTACTTGGTCTCCTGTGATAGTGGCACTTCTCAGGCAGACAAGCTGGAAGGCTGTGCAATCTTGGGGTAGTGAGGGCACAGCTTCCTGTCCACCTCGTCCCCTCTGGAGTCTCACAGCTGCTTGCTCCAGTGTCTTCAGTGACTTGACATACCTCGTGCCCTTCAAATGAGCACAGTGTGTTTTGTGATTCATTCAACAACCATTCACCATCAAATGCTCATTGAGTACAGGTGCTCCATTTGTGGACCAGGCAGACACACACTCTACACAAACAGGTCTCACCCTGGAGCTACCCAGACTTGTTAAGTAGACTAGGTTTCCAGATTCTGGTTTACAGATCTGGGTGGGGCCTGAGATTTTTGCATTTCTAACAAATCCCCAGGAGGTGCTGAGGCTGCTGGTCCCCAGGCCCCCCATTGTGAGAACCACAGGTCTAGAGGAAGGAAACAGACATGAAAAAATCCCATGAGGAGGGACTTCCCTGGTGGCACAGTGGTTAAGAATCCTCCTACCAATGCAGGGGTCATGGGTTCAAGCCCTGGTCCAGGAAAGATCCCACATGCCGTGGAGCAACTAAGCCGTGTGCCACAACTACTGAGCCTGCGTGCCACAACTACTGAAGCCCGTGTGCCTAGAGCCCATGCTCCGCAACAAGAGAAGCCACTGCAGTGAGAAGCTGGCGCACCACAATGAAGAGTAGCCCCCGCTCGCTGCAACTAGAGAAAGCCTACGCGCAGCAACGAAGACCCAACGCAGCCAAAAAAATAATTAATTGATTGATTTTTAAAAATCACATGAGGAAATAGATAACCAGTGATAAGTGCTACAGAGTAGTCCAATGGTGTGACACTTGAAGGTTGAGCCTGACTGCAGCGACGGTGGGGCCTCGGAACCATCACAAGCAGAAGAAGCTGAGTAGTGAAGAGGCACTTTGAGACTGAGGCTCTGGAACTCAGACAGCAAGACAGAGGGTCTTGAAATGAGGCTGGATTACATATGGTCTGATTGGAGAGCCCTGTGTGAAGAGCAATAAAATAAGACCACATGTGATCCAGCCTCATCTTGAGACCACCTTGCTCTCCGAGCTCCAAGTTTTCAGCCTCATGGTGCTCCTTTGCTCCTCAGTTCCCTGTGCAAAGAGAAATGAGAGGCCACCAGAGGGTGTGTTTTTTTTAAGATTTTTTTTTTTTTGCCACACCGTGCGGCATGCAGGATCTTAGTCCCCCAACCAGGGATTGAACCCAGGGTCCCTGCATTGGGAGAGCATGGGTCCACCAGGGAGTCCCTCACCAGAGGGTTTTGAACATGAACAGCTGCTCTGGATAAGGTAGGCAAAGTGGATGGAGAGGGGATGGATGGAAGCAAGTGGGACAGCTGGAAAGATGCAGTGGTGGTCCTGGTGGGGGTGATGGAGGTTTTTAGCTGCCTTGGGTGCTTTATTGGTCCATGTTCCATAAGGAAAAGAGAAGTCATCCTAGATATTTCAAACAGACGACAATTTGTAACAGGAGACTGAGTGCAAAAGCATTGGAAAAACAGAGGAGAAATGCAAGGTTACCTAAGATTAGTAACAGTAGGAAGCTGCTAGCCTCTTTAGGACTAAAAGTCAAAAGGGAAAGGGTGTTACCCCAAACCCACAACCACTGGGCCCTGAGCAGGAACCCAGATACCGGTCCTCACCAGCCACCACTGCTTCTGCCATTGTTGCTAAAGTCACCACTATTGTCCCCACTGCCTAAGTTGCCAGCAGGAGCCTGGAAAAAATGGCTTCTCCTCTTCGCCCGTCCTCTGATGTCCTTCTCACAGAACGCGATGGGGCACTAACGGGCAAGGTTGTCTAGGAAAATTGTGCAGGCTTCCAGCCTCGCTGTCGAGAGTCTACAGGGGCAACAAAAACCACAGAGACTATCGTGTCTTGACTGGAACCAGAGGCTCAATGGTGAGAGTCTCACCTGGCCAGCAGCAGAGTGGCCTGGAACTCCCTCTACTACTGTGCCCGCCACTCTGCGCAGTAATCAGCCGTCCTGGGGCCTCTCTCACCAGAGTCTAAAGCTGCACCGTCCAACACAGTGGCCTTTCGCCACACATGGCAATGTAAGTTTAAATTTAAATCAATTACAATTCTGTAAGGGAGGATCTGTTCCATGCCCCTTTCCAAGCTTCTGGTAGCCTGCAGTGTTTCTTGGCTTGAAGATGGTGTCACCCTCGATCTTTACCTGGTCTTCCCTCTGTACATGTCTGTCTCTGTGTCCAAATTTCCCACTTATAAGTATACCAGTCATATCGGATTAGGACCCACCTTAATGATGTCATTATCACTTGATTACCTCTGTAAAGACTTTATTTCTCATTTTGAAATGTATAGAAATATCAAATCACTATGTTGTGGAACAGGAACTAACATAGTGTTGTAGATCAATTATACTTCAAAAAGAAACAAACTCATAGAAAAAGATCAGATTTGTCATTACCAGAGGTAGGAGTTGGGAGTCGGGGGGAATTGGATGAAGGCAGTCAAAAGGTACAAACTTCCAGTTATAAGATAAATAAGTACTAGGGATATAATGTACAACATGATAAATATAATTAAGACTGCTGTATGTTATAATGAAAATTGTTGGAAGTAAATCCTAAGAGTTCTCAGTAAAAGGAAAACATATATTCTTTCTATGTCTTTAATTTTTTATCTATATGAGATGATGGATGTTCACTAAACTCATTGTGGTCATCAGTTCATGATGTATGTAAGTCAAATCATTATGCTGTACACCTTAAACTTATATAGTGCTGTATGTCAATTATATATCAATAAAACTGGAAGAAAAAATAATAAATGTTACAATAAAATAAGATTAAAAATTCGTTCCTCCATAGAAGGCACAACACCAAGAGTGAACCCTAATGCACAGTACAGACTCTGGGCGATAATGATGTGTCCGTGTGACACATCAATCAGTTGTGATAAACATACCACCATGGTGTGGGATGTCATTGGTAAGGGAGGGTGTGAGGGTGTGAGGACGGACAGTATATGGGAACTCTCTACTTTCTGCTCAGTTTTGCTGGGAATCTAAAACTGCTCTAGAAAATGAAGTTTATTAATTAAAAATAAAATTCATTCCTCAGTCCCACCAGCCACATTTCAAGGCCTCACATGTGGCCAGTGGCTACTGTATTGCCAGCGCAGATGAGGAAAGTTCTCCAGGACAGCGCTGCTGCGGAAGATGAGTTCTGCAGGGTCTGAGCTGGTCTGACCCATTTTGTACAACTGTTTCCAGCATTTTCTCTCGAGGTCTAGCACTGCTTCTTCCCTCATTAACTTCTCCCCTTGTTCAGAGATTTCAAAGGTGGGCAGTGTTTGAATCCCACCCCTGCACTTCCAGGGAGTGAGTCTTTAGCTTCTGAGACTGATAACCCCGGATAAACGGGGAAGACCAATGTGACTGTCAGCTGAAAAAGTTGAAGGACCTTGAAAAAGTTCAAGGTCGAAGGTCTGCCAACTTCAACGACAGCCAGAACAAAATTTGCCAGACGTTCACTTCCTGGCCAGACTTTTCACACTGATCATCTATCAATACGTTCTATATAATTTCCGATTTTATTTGGCTTATTCGTAACATGGTGCCCTAAATCTGACTATTTCCAACACAAATTTCTGCGTGAAAACAGAGCTCTTCAAAACAGAAGGCTGCTATGTGTGGCTTTTTTTTTTTAAGCAAGTCATTTGATTTAAGGAAAAAAATTTACCGGCGAAGTAATCACTATTTTCACTTGAGAGAATGAATTTCATTCCTCTGTCTTACAGAGAACTAACGGCCGTGGAAGTGAGTCACAGAGTGGGGGAAAAAGCTCCTTTATGGAATGTTAAACATCTGTGCACAAGGCCTGGGTTCTCCAGAATAAGCAGCGTGCAAATGAGGCACACAAAACCTTTCCACGCCAACGATGCTGCATAAAGATTCCATACTGGAAAAGTTTCACATAAGCTATTAGTAACTTACAACCCAAAGAAATAAAGCATCATTTCTCCTTTTTCAAGGTAAGTTTTACCACGTTTTATTTATAAAACATTTTGGGGATTAAGAAAAGAGCATTATGTTTTTGGCCAGACTCTCACTGGCCTCGGGCTTCCTCCAGCACTTCGGTTTGTCCAAAGGAAACGTCTCTGGGTACCTGGGGTCGGGGAGGAGGAGGTGGAAAGTGCTCGGGGAAAACCAGACCGATCCCACCGAGAAGCATGGGAACATTTTTCAAAGAAAATTAGACAAATGACCACATATGTAGACATTTGAGCTTTTAAATGTTGATTAAAGTAGAAACAAGGTTTTACCAGTCATCTTTATCTGGGGTGGGGATGATTAAAGTTCGTTTCTATTGTGGAATCCTTTGAAGATATTTTCTCTCCCACCAAACCTGCCCATCATCTGCTCATCCTCATCTTCCTCTCGGGCCTTCCTCACTTCTTCCTTGGCCTGTATGGCATCCATCTCCCTTTCTGGGCCCTGGAGAAAGAAACAAAGAACCCGGCGGCTGGGGATTATGCTTCCTGTGGGCTGATTAGGTGTCAGCATGCAGCCTGCCCCTGCCTTCTAGAAGCCTCCACACCAGCTTGGGGTCGGCTGAAAAAGAACCCTCCAGTAATCAGGTCCCAATTCCTGGAACCTGTAAATGTAACCTTATACGTATGGGGAAAGGGTCTTTGCAGATGTGATTAAATTAAGCATGTTGAGATGAAGAAATTCTACTGGATTATCAGGTGGATGCTAAATTCTATCATAATGTTCTCATAAGAGAGGGGCAGAGGGAGATGTGACACAAACAGACACAGAAGAGGAGAAGGACATGTGAAGATGGGAGCAAAGATCAGAAGGGTGCGGCCACAAACCAGGGAGCACCAGGACCCATCAGAAGCTGCAAGAGGCGAAGTAAGCGTTCTCCCGTAGAGCCTTTGGAGGGAGCGAGGCCCTGCTGATGCCTTGATTTCAGCCTATTGATACTGATTTTGGAATTCTGGCCTCCAGAATTGGAGAGAATACAGTTGTGATGTTTTAAGCCAGCAAGTTTGTGGTGATTTATTATGGCAGCCCCAGGAAATGAATACACCCTCCTTCTTCTATTCTCAGAGCACTTGGGCAGGTCCTTCAACCAGCTGACAAGTGAATGAGTAATGAGAAGAGGACTCAGAGCCTGAATGAGCAATTCCAGACATGTGTAATTAAAAGAAGGGTTAGATGAGTGAAGACATGTCAAGAAATTTCCCGTAGTCATACCCGAAAAAAGAGTTTAGGAAGGCTTTGCAGCAGAAATCAGACTCAAGAAGAAATGGCTTGGGACGTCCCTGGTGGTCCAGTGGGTAAGACTCCGTGCTTCCAGTTCAGGGGGCCCGGGGTTCGATCCCTGGTCGGGGAATTAGATCCCGCATTCATGCTGCAACTAAGAAGCCCGCCTGCCACAACTAAGACATGGTGCAGCCAAAATAAATAAATAAATATTTTTTAAAAAAGGAAAACAGAAGAAAGGGCTCATGAGAAAATCACTTAGTGATAACCACCTTTCATCAGTGGAGGGGAAATTTCCCCCTGAAATGCCTTGAAACGTTCAATTTTTTTTTTTTTGCGGTACGCGGGCCTCTCACTGTTGTGGCCTCTCCTGTTGCGGAGCACAGGCTCCGGACACACAGGCTCAGCAGCCATGGCTCACAGGCCCAGCCGCTCTGCGGCATGGGGTATCTTCCCGGACCGGGGCACAAACCCGTGTCCCCTGCATCGGCAGGCGGACTCTCAACCATGGCGCCACCAGGGAAGCCCTCAGATTTTAAGCACCTGCTTTGCAGTTGGTCCCAGTGTGACGGACATGACATGGAAGATGCCTTATCAGTGAAAATAAGGGAATGAGGAGATTTCGATTTAATTTAAACTTAATTTAAACTCACCTTAATTTAAACTCACCGGCATGCAATTTAACAACCCAAAGTTTCTGGCTAAAACAGTGTGGAGGGTCCTCCAAGACCTTTCTCTCTAAGTCACGGCACTCCCAGAAGACACTGACCACTCTCTCCTTATGGGTGAGCGGCGCCACCATTTAGTTATTGGCGCTTAGCAACACGAGAAACAAAATGTTTATGCCCATTAAAAGCGTACATTTTAGTGTCAATACTCTAGCTCCAAAGAGTTATAAATGAATTTGTACTTATGGAAGATATTTTATCTTCTTTATGTGAAGGCAGAGCTAAGTTTTTAAGTTGGTTTTTCAGGATAGGAGCCTCAAAATACACACTAAAAAAAAAAAAAAAAATACAGGAGTGCTTCCACACTTGAGGGAATAGAAAGGCAAAGCACAGAGTGGTCAAGGACATTTACAATGCACTCATCTGACAAAGAACTTGGCAGAATATATAAAGAACACCTACAACTAAATAAGAAAAGGTCAAATAACCCAATGCGAAAGTGGGCAAGCGACATAAACAGTCTGTTTCTCTTGCTTTGATATCTGGGGCCTTGCTGACCCAGGAGGGATGGCCCCTCCAAGGGGGCCCATTCTTAGAGATAGTAAATGCCAAAAAGCACTCTTTTCATATGCAAACTATATTCAGAGCTCACATCCCTAACGACCTCCACTACTGAGCTCAATTCAGGGCTGATTTATCCTTGCCTTAATTATCCCACAGCCAGGTACTAGACAAATAGTACCCCAGAGCCCACTGAAATTCTTAAAACTAGCCAATCCTAAGCCTGCTTATCCAGCTTCATCTGTTCCTTCCTGCAAAAAACCAAAACAAAGTTTTTTGCCTACATCTTCCACACTCTCCCTCTGCCTCCTGACCAAACCTGGTGCTTCCCCATGTGGCCCTGAATGGCATGGCATGGCCCCTCCTCTGGGGATCTGTGAGTAAAATAAACCATCTTTTTGATGGAGGTCATCTCCTGATCTGCTGGCCTCACCATACCTGAATAATAACAAAACTTACATCTTAAAACACAGGTATTTCACAGAAAAGGATCTCCAAATGGCCACAAAAGCCATGAAACAGTACCCACCTTCATTCGTCATCAGGGAAATGCAAACAAAATCAGAGATACCACTACACACCTATAGAAACCCACAGTCCCCAGTGCTGGTGAGACTGGAGAGACTGAAAAACAGTGCAGCCCCTCTGGAAACAGGTTGGCAATTTCTCATAGAGTTAAAGATACACCATACAACTCAGCAACCCCTTCCTGGGTATTTACCCAAGAAAAATAAAAGCACACGTCCACACAAAAAAACTATATGCAAAATTGATAGCAGCTTTGGTCATACTGTTAAAAACTGGAAACACCCCTGGGACTTCCCTGGTGGTGCAGTGGTTAGGACTCCACTGCTGCCACTGCAGGAGGTGAGGCTTTGATCCCTGGTCAGGGAACTAAGATTCCACATGCCCCGTGGTGCAGCCAAAAAAAAAAAAGAAAAAAAACTGGAAACAACCCAAATGTCCATCAGCTGGTGAGCAGATAAACTACTCAGTAATAAGAAGATACAAACTACTGAGTGAACCTCAGCAACACGGAGGAATCTTGGAGACACTACGCTTGGTGTGAGAAGCAGGCTCAAAAAGACTCTATACTATATAATTCCATTTATATGACATTCTGGAAAAGGCAAAACTATAGGGACATAAACAACAAGAACCTACCGTATAGCACAGGGAACTATATTCAATATCTTGCAATAACCTATAATGGAAAAGAATCTGAAAAAGTATATATATATTCTGAAACTGAAAAAGAGTATACATTTATAACTAAATCACTTTGCTGTACACCTGAAACTAACACAACGTTGTAAATCAACTATACTTCAAAAATACTATAAGGACGGATATCAGATCAGTGATTGCTGGAGTAGGGGAGGGCTTGGTTACAAGGAGACTTTTTGGGGTGGTGAAACTGTTGTACATCTTGATTTTTAGTGGTGGTTTCATAACTATATGTGTTTGTCAGAATTCACAAAACTGTACATTTCACAGTATGTAAATTATACTTCAATAAAACTGACTCATCAACAACAACTGACAGTAATACCTAGCATGGCCAAAGATGCGACACAATTGAAATTCTCGACGATGAGGAAGGGAATGTAAACAGGATGACACACTGAAAACTGTTTGTGTAAGAACTGGTGACCCAGCCTGTCCACTCCTGGGCATGTGTCCATTGAAAGACATGTACAAGAATGATGGGAACAGCTTTATCCATGAGGCCACAAACTGGAAGCATCCCAAAGCTGCATCCACAGAGAATGGATACATACCTTCTGGAATATTCACAAAGGAAGAACAAGCTACTGCTGTATGCAAAAATATGAATGAACTTCGCAACACTACCTGAATGAATAAATAATGGGTAGCTACATTTACATAAATTTCAAAAGGAGTCAAATCCATCTACAGTGATGGAAGTGGAACCATTATTCCTTTGGGGGTGGGTGCTTGCTGGGAGGGATCATGAGGAGGTTTCTGGAGCTCTGGCGACCTTCTATATCTTGATCTGGGTGGGGTGTTCATTAGTAAAAATTCATCAAGCCTTTTCCTATATGTGAGACTTAAGTACAGAAATAACTGAATTATGAAAGAAAAGTTCATTGTGTTCATTGTACCTTGGTTTCACCCCAGGTGGCCTTGCCAAAATTCTCAGCGTACTCTTCATCATCTGTGATCAGGAAGTTATCGAAGATGGTTCCGGATCTCACCTGTGGATGAAAATAAGGCCTTCATTACTGATGTGAAAAATGAAACTTTCCACAAAATAAACAGTTGTAATTTGCTCAGTACTGTAACAGTGATTAGCTGTCAATAGTAGGACATGCAGATACCCTTTTCTATTCCCTCCAGGGCACTGGTTCTCAAACTTGGCTGCATATGGGGACCACCAAGAACATTTAAAAAAACTCCTGATGCCTGGTCTCACCCCCAGGGATGTTGATTTAGCTGGTCTGGGGTACCACCACGGCACTGAGACTTTCAAGAACTCCCCAGTGACTCGAGTATTCAGCGATGTTTGAGAACCGATGCTCGAGAACCTTCCTGTGCAAAGTGTGAGCCATGGATGGGCAACACCAGCACCGCCAGGGAGCTTGCTGGGGATGCAGAATCTCAGGCTCCACCCTGGACATGCTACATCTGAATCTTCAGTCTTATCCTAAAGCTGACAGGCACCACAAGGTCAGCTCCAGACAAATTCCCAGGGAGCAGCAAGGCAGACAAGAAGTACCCAGGGCAGGAAGGATGTCCATTTTGTCTACGACTGTATGTCTTGGGTCCAGGTAGGGGTGCCCAGCACACAACAGGAGCTCAAATACTAGCTATGTGAATTAAGGAGTTTAGGCTGAAGTCCAGAGTTATTAAACTAAAGCGAATTTAAAACCAAGTGACCTGCCAAAGCTCCAGTCCGATGGCACCAATGTTCTCAAATTCTGAGAGGTCATATTCCATCAAATAATTGGTGTTTTTCATCTTCTGATGGAGCCAGACATCTTTGTCTATGCCCTCTGGTTTCAGGCCATCCTGCAACAACAAACTGTATGTGGTCGACCCTGGGGACACGGGTGGGGAGGGGGCTGGAGGGAAGAAGATGCCACGCACTTGGTATGGAGGCTTCTGCAGCATCGGCGCCTGCCAGTCCCCATCCAGTTCGCTGTTCCAGTCACTCGGCTTGCTGGCACTGGCATCCAGAAAGTGCTTCTCCCAGTCCTTAAAATATGTGTAGGGGGAAAAAATTTAGATTCTCAGATTTGAGAAAGGAAATTCTTAACTCCCAAGAGGCAGGGGCAGACCTGTGACCCTGGTTGCACTTTTCCCCGTGTCCTCCTCCATTTGATCGTCGAAGGGCTAAGTGCTGGGGTTCCCTCCCTCACCGGGGGTTTCAGGACCATGCACTGCCTGCTTTTTCTCCCTAACCGCACCTATGATGACAGCACTCTTCCCATGCTGTTGAAAGGAATGGTGCTGCGGAAAACTCGAAATAGTGGCCAAGGTTAAAATGATGCGGCAAAAAGTGATGCTGGGAAGACGGGCCATATTTACTGCTGATTAGGTTAAGTCTGTCCTTCTACATCATGGTCGTATATGGACTGTTCCAGAGAGAGGCTGGACAACTAAGGAATGTCCCAAGATTTACCTGAGGACTGCTGGGTAGCAGGAGAAAAGCAGTTGTATTATCCAGCCCTTATATATATACTCACACTATACACATATATATAAAACACAGGGGACTTCCCTGGTGGTCCAGTGGTAAAGAATCCACCTTACAATGCAGGGGACGTGGGTTCAATCCCTGGTCAGGGAACTAAGATCCCACATGCCACGGGGCAACTAAGACTGTGCGCCACAACTACTGAGCTCACGTGCCTCAACTGGAGCCCATGTGCTGCAACCTACAGAGCCCACGTGCTCTGGAACCTGCGCCCCACAGCTAGAGAGAAGCCCGCACACCACAACGAAGAGCCCGCACGCCACAACTAAGACCCGATGCAGCCAAAAAAGTAATAATAAATAAAATAAATAATAAATCTTAACAAATAAAACACAGGTATACATATACACATACATATATACACACATACACATATATACATATTTCTACACATGCATATATACACATATCTATGTGAAGGTGACTTAATAGGTGTTGAATACATTTTTTTTGTTTTTTTAAATGGAGCTTTCTTTCTTTTTCTTTCTCTCTCTCTCTCTCTCCTTCTTTCTTTCTTTCTTTCTTTCTTTCCCCACCACACAGCTTGCGGCTTGCGGGATTTTAGTTCCCCCACCAGGGATCCAACCCATGCCCCCTCCAATGGAAGCAGTGGAGTCCTAACCATTGGACTGCCAGGGAAGTCCCAAATAAATATTTGTTGAATAAATGAATGGATGAGAAAAATTTGTTCTGGATTAATAATAATTCAGATAAACATATCAAAGCATAAAAATGGTGTACAATGATGTTTTCTCTTTCAGAATAACTGAGAAATAGTAAAAGTGTTGCACTGAGACTGTGGCTTTTCCATGTTACTCTAGAACGTCTCAACGATGGCACATGGGAGTTAATCATCTCTCCTACTGCTCTTTGCCCCGACCCCAACTGGCAACAGGTGAGCCAGTCTTGTGTTGGGATCCAGGAAACGATTACAACTCAGTCAGTAGCCGACTCTTTATAATGAGGGTTATCAAATGGTAACACCATAAAGAACCACACTGTTTAGGAGATCACACAGAACTGAACATATGGACAGAACACGGCCAGTTTGGGAACGAGCTTTCTCAAAGGATGATTTGGCTCCTCTGGGGACCTGCCTCGTGTACACTCGGCACCAAGGCACACCTGCACTGCTAGGATGGCATCCTTGTAGCCCAGAGGCAGCCAGGATTTCAGTCCTAAGACCCGTATCTCCTGAGCTTGGGAGTCTCAGCATCAGTTTCTTTGCCATTGTGTACCTTGTTTAAAGTAAGTGCTCTTTCCATGTGAAAAACTACGTTTTTTACTTTGGTTTGAAAGTAAGAAAGGGAGAGTAAAACTTCCCGCCTTTTTTCTTTCTCTTGAGAAATGATGGGGAAGCCTTATATGATTGGGATTTTACTCTAATCTGAAGACATTCTCATTGATTGGACACATGGATTCCAAATTCATGGAAGTTTACTTTTGATCATCTATGAAAGAAAAGGGTTGCCAAATAATTTAAGTCTAAACAAGATGCCATTTTAATTTCATAATTACATTCCGTCTATGATGAAGTATTTGACTATTAGACAGCAATGCCACTAGTATTTTAAGTTGCCAGAAATTAATTGTAAACATCAGTTACAGTACTCTCAGTTATGGCAAAGACAACTGTCTTAAGATAAATAGCTTACATTTTGGCATAATGTTTGATGTACAAAGTAAAATGTTACAACAATGACTAATGTAAATGGGGGGAAAAAAAGTAGCTTAATAGCAGGTTGAGTTCCCCAAAAGATTTCTCAACGTCCTAAGCCTCAGAATCTGGGAATGTGATCTTATTAGGAAAAAAGGGTCTTTGCAGATGTAATTAAGGTAAGGATCTCTAGACAGGTCATTCTATAATTCTGGATTATCCAGTTGGCCCTAAATCCAATGACAAATGTCCTTATAAGAGATAGAAGAGACACAAAAAGAATAGAAGGCTATGTGGAAAAGGAGGCAGAGATCGGAGTGATGTGTCTACCAGCCAAGGAACGCTGGGAGTCACCAAAAGCTGGAAGAAGCGAAGGATTCTCCCCTAGACCCTTCAGACGGAGTGTGCGGCCCTGCTTATTTCTGACTTCTGGCTTCAAGAAGAACTGAAAGAATACATCTCTGTTGTTTCAAGCCCCCAGTTTGCAGTTCTTTTTATGGCAGCCCTAGGAAACTAATATATACCTGTTACAATAATTGATTCTTGGTTGGCAGTCACAAGTATCATGCTCAAAAATACTTATGCTCAAATGCAGAATGACAAGAAAATCATTTTTATAAAGGTTGCTGATACATTTTCCTTTTTTTAAAAAAAAAACATTGGTTGCGACAACAAACCCTACTTGCTTTCATCTCAGATATTTTAACTCTTTCACAATACCTTGAAGTGTGCAGCTGTGTGGCTGGTCTCAGCATATATGCTCTGAGGAGGGCACTTTGATTGTTGTAATGCTGTCATCATGATTCCCAGCCATGCAGCAATCGTACGGTACTTGGGTACTTACGAACTACACTTGTACACTTTCTAGCAGCTCTGTGGGAAAAATCCACACCTGGGATTTGCCCTCTGTAGCCTGGTGCCAGTCCTTAGACTCTGCTGAAGCCTTCTCCATTTTCTTCAGTGATGTGAGCTGCCAGTCATACTCTATGCTGCCGGATTCAATCGACTGACCATCAATTTTCACTTCGTAAGTGAGGTCTGGTCTTAAAATCAGAGTGTAGAGGTGAGTGAAGCCATCAACCTGAATGTTTTGGGGGAGAAAAGGAAAAGAATGAGACCCTTAACGTTTCAAGGCAGGTCTAGATATGCAGTGTAAATCGTCATGGGTCAAAGCCTTGTTGTAAACAGAAAGCAGAGACGTTCTAGAAATAGGGGTTGACTTGACAATGAAAGGGTGTCCTACAGAAGACTCACCCCTTTGTAGAATACTTCCTCACTACTGGCAGCCTTCTCTTGAGTGGCTGATTCCCTTTTGTGCAAAGACAATGGCTTTCACCTATAATTCCCCAGGCAGTTATGATGGGGTGATTGGTGTAAACCGAGGGACCAGTGCGTTATTGGACTTAAGAAAAGTTATATGCAAAACAACTTCTGGCTCTGCATTCTGAAAGACACCAAATGAAGCCCACTCTATTTCTCAACACAAGGGAGAATTTTTTTTTTTTTTAAATAATACACAATGTATTTATTTATTTATTTATTTATTTATGGCTGTGTTGGGTCTTCGTTTCTGTGCGAGGGCTTTCTCTAGTTGTGGCAAGTGGGGGTCACTCTTCATCGCGGTGTGCAGGCCTCTCACTATCGCGGCCTCTGTTGTTGCGGAGCACAGGCTCCAGACGCGCAGGCTCAGTAATTGTGGCTCACGGGCCCAGTTGCTCCATGGCATGTGGATCTTCCCAGACCAGGGCTCGAACCTGTGTCCCCTGCATTGGCAGGCAGATTCTCAACCACTGCGCCACCAGGGAAGCCCCACAAGGGAGAATTTTTAACCCTCTGTGTTGTCCAACAATTTAAGCTTGGGGAGGGCAGGCCTGGTGCCCCTTTTGGTCATGGTTAAAGCCCCAGGCTGGACACAAGGAAAGCATTTAACATTCAATAAAGGACGGCTGGGGACTTCCCTGGTGGTCCAGTGGTTAAGACTCCACGCTTCCACTGCAGGGGGCACGGGTTGGATCCCTGGTTGGGGAACTAAGATCCTGCATGCCACACAGTGTGGCCAAAAATAAATAAATAAAAAAAATAAAAAATAAAGGAGGGCTGGAAGGTGGATGGGAGGGTGTCTGGGGAGGCTGGGGGTGACCAGGACGTATCTGACTGTCAGCAGCAGAAGGGACCCCTGCACCATACCCCAACAGCAGCAGCATCACTGGGGGAACATGGGCAATGCCCATTCCCAGGTCAGCCCCAAACTGCTGCATCAGAGCCTCGTGGACCCTCTGGCCACTTTCATAGGCCCTCCAGGGTCTCTGACGCTGCTCAAGTTTGGGAACCACTGCCCCAGTATAAAGGCTCTGTCAGGAGGAGTCTCTCCCTGCTAAGAGCCAAATCAAAACATCTTTTCAGTACCCCTCTGCTCTGCCACACCGCAGACAATGACTCTGTCCTGGGACCAGTATTACAGCCTACTCTGTGTCCCCTCAACCCTTGTAGCCCACCGTGACAGCTGAGTGCACAATTCTCCAAACGCTTTCCCCCTGCTCTCTGCCTGCCTTTGTCTCCACTTGTCTTTCTTAATTTAGACTTTGGGCTTGCTGGCCCCATGGCTGGCACCCTCTGGGATTTGTCCACCAGCCCAGAGCCTCCTGAGGGCTAACATCTACACCCACACATATGCAAACAGCTCCAAGCCAACATCTTTAATCCCAACCATCAGCTGAGTTTCAGACCCAAAGTTTCCAACAATTTATTCGACACCTCTACCTCGATGTCTGCCTGGATTTCACAACCAACTGTTCTAAACATGACCCCTGAGTCTGCCCTGACCCCTTTCTTGGCCTTTATTTCCCCTCCTATTTAACAGCAACACCACTGAGAGTCATCATCCATACCCTCAGCACCCAGAATCCAAACATCATCAAGACCTTTGGACCCTACACCTGAATCATCTGTCAAAACGCTCCCGTGTTCTGCATCCCACTGAAGCCTTGACCTAACAATCTCACCCATCTCCCTGTCTGTTGATTGCCACCCCTTCCTCCCTAGAACATCCGAGGTCTTTTTTTTTTTTTTGGCTGTGTCGGGTCTTAGTTGCAGAGTGCAGGCTCTTCCTTGCTGCAGGCGGGCTTCTTTCTAGTTGTGGCATGCTGGTTTTCACTTCGCTAGTTGTGGCACTCAGGCTCCAGGGTGCGTGGGCTCTGTAGTTGTGGTGCGTGGGTTCTAGAGTGCATGGGCTCTGTAGTTTGCAGCACGCAGACTCTCTAGTTGAGGCTCGTGAGCTCAGTAGCTGTGATGTGCAGGCTTAGTTGCCCCGCAGCATGTGGGATCTTAGTTCCCTGACCAGGGATCGAACCCGTGTCCCCTGCATTGGAAGGTGGATTCTTTACCACTGGACCACCAGGGAAGTACCTTTTTTTTCTTTTTTGGTAGGTCTTTTTTCTTTCCATCCTCTTTTGTTCTCTTCTCTTGTGGTTTGATGACCATCTTTAGTGTTGTGCTTGGGTTGCTTTTTCTTTTTTGTGTGTGTATCTATTGTAGTTTGGGGGTTTGCTGTTCCCATGAGGTTTTGATATAGCAGACTATACATGTACAAGGTTGTTTTAAGTTTCTAGTCTCTTTCCTGCCTAGAGGAGTTCCTTTAGCATTTGTTGCAAAGCTGGTCTGGTGGTGCTGAATTCTCTTAGCTTTTGCTTGTCTGTAAAGCTTTTGATTTCTCCATCAAATCTGAATGAGAGTCTTTCTGGGTAGAGTATTCGTGGTTGTAGGTTCTTCCCTTCATCACTTCAAATATATCATGCCACTCCCTTCTGGCTTGCAGAGTTTCTGCTGAGAAATCAGCTGTTAACCTTATGGGAGTTCCCTGGTATGTTATTTGTTGTTTTTCCCTTGTTGCTTTTAATAATTTTTCTCTGTCTTTAATTTTTGTCAATTTGATTACTATGTGTCTCGGTGTGTTTCTCCTTGGGTTTATCCTGCCTGGGACACTCCACACTTCCTGGACTTGGGTGGCTATTTCCTTTCCCAGGTTAGGGAAGTTTTCCACTATAATCTCTTCAAATATTTTCTCAGGTCCTTTCTCTCTCTCTCCTCCTTCTGGGACCCCTATAATGCGAACGTTGTTGCATTTAATGTTGTCCCAGAGGTCTCCTAGGCTGTCTTCATTTCTTTTCATTCTGTTTTCTTTATTCTGTTCTGCAGCAGTGATTTCCACCATTCTGTCTTCCAGGTCACTTATCCATTCTTCTCCCTCAGTTATTCTGCTATCAATTCCTTCTGGTGTATTTTTCATTTCAGTTATTGTATTGTTCATCTTTGTTTGTTCTTTAATTCTTCTAGGTCCTTGTTAAACATTTCTTGCATCTTCTCAATCCTTGCCTCCATTCTTTTCCTGAGGTCCTGGATCATCTTCACTATCATTATTCTGAATTCTTTTTCTGGAATTTAGTTGTTTTTCTGGGGTTTTATCTTTTTCCTTCATCTGGGACATAATCCTCTGCCTTTTCATTTCATCTATCTTTCTGTGATTGTGGTTTTCCTTCTGCAGGCTGCAGGATTGTAGTTCTTCTTGTGTCTGCTGTCTGCCCTCTGATGGTTGAGTCTATCTAAGAGGCTCGTGCAAGCTTCCTGATGGAAGGGACTGGTGATGGGTAGAGCTGGGTGTTGCTCTGGTGGGCAGAGCTCAGTAAAACTTTAATCCGCTTGTCTGCTGATGGGTGGGGCTGTGCTCCCTCCCTGTTGGTTGTTTGGCCTGAGTAGGCTCTTTTGGTGGGGCTAATGGAGGACCCCGGGAGGGCTCATGCCAATGAGTACTTCCCATAACTTCTGCTGCCAGTGTCCTTGTCCCTCTGGTGAGCCACAGCTGCCCACCCCCTCCTCTGCAGAAGACCCATCAACATTAGCAGGTAGGTCTGGTTCAGTCTCCTATGGGGTCACTGCTCCTTCCCCTGGGTCCTGGTGTGCACAAGACTTTGTGTGTGCCCTCTAAGAGTGGAGTCTCTGTTTCCCCCAGTCTTGTTGAAGTCCTGCAATCAAATCCCGCTAGCTTTCAAAGTCTGATTCTCTGGGGATTCCTGCTCCTGTTGCCAGACCCCCAGGTTGGGAAGTCTAACATGGGGCTCAGAACCTTCACTCCAGTGGTGAACTTCTGTGGTATAATTGTTCTCCAGTTTGTGAGTCACCCACCCAGCAGTTACAGCATTTGATTTTATTGTGATTGCACCCCTCCTACCGTCTCATTGTGGCTTCTCCTTTGTCTGTGGATGTGGTGTATCTGTTTTGGTGAGTTCCAGTGTCTTCCTGTCGATGATTGTTCAGCGGTTAGTGGTGATGCCAGTGTTCTCGCAAGACGGAGTGAGCGCACATCCTTCTACTCCGCTATCTTGAACCAATCTCCTGAGGTATTTTTTTTAACAATGCAGGCCAGACCTCCTCCTTGAAAATCCTTGATGGCTGGCCACTGTGTTTCTTTTACAGCATTGCAGAGTGAATCGGAGCCCCATGAAGATAACCTTGCTCCTCACTGAGAAGTCTGTAAAGCTAAGTAGCTGCTATGATCCAAGGCTCCAAGGCTCCTTCAGCAGACTTGTCTCTTATTTTTCTAATAGGCTGCAGAAATACCAATACCTGTCTGAGGGAGTTGTTGGCCTGCCAGTGCCACTCAGGGCCCCGTAGGCTTGCTGCCCCCAGGTGACCGAGCTCTGGCCTCCCAGGCACAGTCCAGGCCAGACCTCACAGCCTCCATCTGGTAGTGTCATCCCCTTTCTCTCCTGCATGCCTGAGCTGCAACTGAACAAATGCTCAGGAATCATATCATGAAGACTGGTCCTCAGGTCCAACACTAAGGTGGAGGAGGAAGACTTGGATTTTGAGCTCCCCTCCACCCTCAAGGGAGGGGTGTCAGGCCTCTGAGTACATGGGGGACCTGCTGATCCTTTAGAAACATCAAGTCAGCAGGCAGGACCCGGCAAGAAACCATGCTGCCAAAAGAGACTCACTGGGGCTTTGTGAGAATGCCGGGCGCCCCCTGCTCAGGTCGAGACTGAATAAGGGACAGTTATGGATGCTTCCACTCCTTGCTATCAATGATCTTGAAATAACACTGGCCTCCTGCCCAGATTCACAGAGGCTATGGGTGCTGGGGATGCCTCAGGGGACAGGTCCCTGCTTCCTGGTGCTTACCTTCAAAGTGTGGGGGGATGAACTTTAGGGAGTGTACTTCCCCTTCACAGGCCCACACACAAGGGACTTAATGCAAGCTGCCTCTTTGGAGAAGCCTCGGGTAGGGCCATTGAGTTATAAACAGGCCCTAAGACCTAAAATGTCATTTTCACAGGATCCCCTGGGTAAAAATGTAAAGCATGTATGCATTCATTTTAGAAATATTCCCATTTTAAATTGTTTTGGTATTCTGAAGATTAATTTCACCAGAATTTTTTTTCACCCTGAATATTTCATTCCTTAATGATGATGGGTATAGCTGAAATGTGAGCATCCTGTTGTAACCCTTATGGGGCATTTTAGAAATCAATGTCATGGCTACAGTGAGAAGTGTACCCTCCTGGTGGGTAAAAACTTTGGAAACCAAACCAATCAAAATGGTGGACAAATGTCTATAACAGGCCTGCTAAACTGGAAAGCAGGGACAGGACAGACAAGGCCCATCCATAGTTCACTTAAATATTTTAAGGTCAAAATTATTTTCTATAAACTTACGTTATTATCTGGCAAGAGTGAACATGATCACTGATTTGAATATGAAAGAATTTACCTTACACCTGATTGATTTCTTGTTTGAGTGATACTGATTCTTGAAATGTAAAATAACATGAACTTTCTTGACATCAAATCCACAAATATCGGGTCCTACAAAAAAAAATATTAACTGCTCTCAATTCCTTCTGTCATGCATCACCACAGTATATCCCCAACCATTCTCCTGAAATAATATACAAGGCACAGGAAGCTTACATGTCTGGGAATAATCAGATGTTCTTGGGGAGATATTTAAATGGATGGTGACACTCAGTTCAGGTCACAGTCAGTGCAGCCACTTTGGATTGGAGTGTAAGCCAGAATGTGAGGAAGAGAAGGAAGGTCTAACAACATTCTAGTAAGCGTCCTCCCATGTGCTGTCTGAGCCTCAGGCCCTCACTCTGAAGCTCTGACCAAGGCTCCTGTACCCATAGAAGGGCTTCAGAGCTGGACTGACTGGCTCTGATCCCAGTTCTCCTTCGCTGTTGAGATATATTTGCAACTAACATATTCACCTCCCATGCCTCAGTGTCCTGGTCTGTAAAATAGGGGTGTTAATCTTGACTTCACAAAGCTATTTTGCCAATTCAAGGGGCTAATGTATGTAAAGCTTTTAGTATGGCAATGCTCAATATTTGTTGTTATTATTGTTATGCTCCAAGACAACACACACACACACACACACACACACACACACTGAGACACTCCCATTCAACACACACACACACACACACACACACACACACACACACACACACACACACATATATATATATATATATATACATACATATATTCTTAAAGGTAACACCACATCTTAAGCAAAAAAGAGGTTACAATCAGTACGTAGGTTTCAACGAACTGTGAAATTTATAAAGAGTTCTACTCAAAGTTAATGATTTTTGCTTTTGACAAAATTCAACACCCATTTATGATAAAAACCTTACAGAAAGTATGCATAGAAGGAACTTCCCTCAACATAATAAAGGCCATATATGACAAACCCACAGCCGACGTCGTTCTCAATGGAGAAAAACTGAAACCATTTCCTCTAAGATCAGGAACATGACAAGGCTGTCCACCCTCACCACTATTATTCAACATAGTTTTGGAAGTGTTAGCCACAGCAATCAGAGAATAAAAAGAAATAAAAGGAATCCAAATCAGAAGAGAAGAAGTAAAGCTGTCACTGTTTGCAGATGAAATGATACTTTACATAGAGAATCCTAAAGAAGCTACCAGAAAACTACTAGAGCTAATCAATGAATTTGGTAAAGTAGAAGGATACAAAATTAATGCACAGAAATCTCTTTCATTCCTATACACTAATGATGAAAAAGTTGAAAGAGAAATTAAGGAAACATTGAAACAGAAAGAATAAAATACCTAGGAATAAACCTACCTAAGGAGACAAAAGACCTGTATGCAGAAATCTATAAGACACTGATGAAAGAAGTTACAGATGATACAAACAGATGGAGAGATATACATGTTCTTGGATTGGAAGAATCAACATTGTGAAAATGACTCTACTACCCAAAGCAATCTACAGATTCAGTGCAATCCCTATCAAACTACCAATGGCATTTTCCACAGAACTAGAACAAAAAATTTCACAATTTGTATGGAAACACAAAAGACACCGAATAGCCAAAGCAATATTGAGAAAGAAAAATGGAGCTGGAGGAATGAGGCTCCTGGACTTCAGACAATACTACAAAACTACAGTAATCAAGACAGTATGGTACTGGCACAAAAACAGAAATATAGATCAATGGAACAGGATAGAAAGCCCAGCCCAGAGATAAACTCACGCACATATGCTCACCTTATTTTCAATAAAGGAGGCAAGAATATACAATGGAGAAAAGACAGCCTGTTCAATAAGTGGTGCTGGGAAAACTGGACAGCTACATGTAAAAGAATGAAATTAGAACACTTCCTAACACCAAACACGAAAATAAACTCAAAATGGATTAAAGGGCTTCCCTGGTGGCTCAGTGGTTGAGAGTCTGCCTGCTGATGCAGGGGACACGGGTTCGTGCCCTGGTTCAGGAAGATCCCACATGCTAAGGAGCGGGTGGGCCCGTGAGCCATGGCCGCTGAGCCTGCGCGTCCGGAGCCTGTGCTCCGCAACGGGAGAGGCCACAACAGTGAGAGGCCCGCGTACTGAAAAAAAAAAAAAGGATTAAAGACCTAAATGTAAGGCCAGACACTATAAAACTCTTAGAGGAAAACATAGGCACAACACTCTATGACATAAATCACAGCAAGATCCTTTTTGACCTACCTCCTAGATAAATGGAAATAAAAACAAAAATAAACAAACAGGACCTAATAAAACTTAAAAGCTTTTGCACAGCAAAGGAAACCATAAACAAGATGAAAAGACAACCCTCAGAATGGGAGAAAATATTTGCAAATGAAGCGACTGACAACGGATTAATCTCCAAATTTTACAAACAGCTCATGCAGCTCAATATCAGAAAAACAAACAACCCAATCCAAAAATGGGCAGAAGACCTAAACAGACATTTCTCCAAAGAAGATATACAGACTGCCAACAAACACATGAAAGGATGCTCAACATCACTAATCATTAGAGAAATGCAAATCAAAACTACAATGAGTTATTACCTCACACCAGTCAGAATGGCCATCATCAAAAAATCTACAAACAATAAATGCTGGAGAGGGTGTGGAGAAAAGGGAACCCTTTTGCACTGTTGGTGGGAATGTAAATTGATACAGGCACTATGGAGAACAGTATGGAGGTTCCTTAAAAAACTAAAAATAGGGCTTCCCTGGTGGTGCAGTGGTTGGGAGTCCGCCTGACGATGCAGGGGACACGGGTTTGTGCCCCGGTCCGGGAAGACCCCACATGCCGCGGAGCAGCTAGGCCCGTAAGCCATGGCCGCTGAGCCTGTGTGTCCGGAGCCTGTGCTCCGCAACGGGAGAGGCCACAACAGTGAGAAGTCCGTGTACAGCAAAAAAAAAACCTAAAAATAGAACTACCATACAACCCAGTAATCCCACTACTGGGCATATACCCTGAGAAAACCATAATTCAAAAAGAGTCATGTACCACAATGTTCATTGCAGCTCTATTTACAATAGCCAGGATATGAAAGCAACCTAAGTGTCCATCGACAGATGAATGGATAAAGGAGATGTGGCACATATATACAATGGAATATTACTCAACCATAAAAAGAAACAAAATTGAGTTATCTGTAGTGAGGTGGATGGACCTAGAGTCTGTCATACAGAGTGAAGTAAGTCAGAAAGAGAAAAACAAATAGCGTATGCTAACACACATATATGGAATCTAAAAAAAAAAAGGCTCTGAAGAACCTAGGGGCAGGACAGGAATAAAGTCGCAGATGTAGAAAATGGACTTGAGAACACGGGGAGGAGGAAGGCTAAGCTGGGAAGAAGAGAGTGGCATGGACTTAAACTACCAAATGTAAAATACATAGCTAGTGGGAAGCAGCTGCATAGCACAGGGAGATCAGCTGGGTGCTTTGTGACCTCCTAGAGGGGTGGGATAGGGAGGGTGGGAGGGAGATGCAAGAGGGAGGAGATATGGGGATATATGTATATGTATATGTATAGTTGATTCACTTTGTTATAAAGCAGTAAGTAACACACCATTGTAAAGCAATTATACCCCAACAAAGATGTTAAGAAAAAAAAAGTTAATGATTTTTAAATTGGCACGTAAGTTTCAGTCACTAAGGAAATGGAATGCTGTAGGACACTTTATTCCTGATTCAGAGACAAAGAAGTTCTGAATATTCTAAGCAAGGTTTACAGGAGGGATCTGGAAATTCTGTTAAACCTTCCGAGACTGTTTGGAATTACCCCGCTGCGGCTTCATTGACTTTAAGCCATAGGAATGTACTAAAGTATCTGCGTGTCTTTCTGTCTCAGACAGAATTCCACCACATCCACTGACCCAGGCCTGCACCCACCCCTGTGAACAAACCCTGTGTAAACACAAGCAGATGACTGTGACTTCTTCTAGAACTTGCAGTGATGAACCTCCAGATTAAATAAGAGAGATCTAGGCTGCACATAATTACTTAAAGAATATCAATTTGCCAGAGTAGATGCGACGTTTTACTTGGAAATACCATCTACGGAACCGACAAAGAACACCACATCTATCTCCTGGTTGAGTTCCCAGAGGACGTGTGGTTTATGTAATTTACTTTTTTGTCACTGCTGGAAGACATTCCAGTTCAACTTTTTAAAACAAAAGCTATGTAAACTATTTGTATGAAAGTCTATTATCTCAGGATTGAAACATGAAATTTATTTTTCCTTAGAAATTGGTCAGAATTTTCCTCTCTATTCCTAAGCACCTACAGACTTTTACTATTAAATTCAGCTTCAGAATGTGCCCAGATCTGACCAGAAAAATCTGGACATTTTCCATTAACAGCAATCATAAAATAGTTATGCAGTAATGGATTTTTGTGAAGAATGGGGTAAGCAGATGGGCTCTGAAATTGGGCTGACCTGACTTTGGGCAAGTATTTTAATCTTTCTGAGCCTCAGTTTCCTTATTTGCAAAATGGGGGCTGTGTTACCCATTTCCTAGGGTTTTACACATAATCTAAGATGGCATGGGTAAGGCCCCTGGCAAGGGCCCAATAAAACATATTTCTCTTTTCCTCTTCAACACTAGCAAACTGCTCTCAAACTAAAGGCTAGAGCTGAGAAATCACAGGAAGTGTTCTAACAGTGACACAATGGGTTTGGGTAAAATGTAACTGATTTTGAGTTAAAAGCAAAATAATGTGGAAAATTTATATATTTATATATATATATATATATATATAAATACATATATATATTTTACTCCAACATACGCTGCTTTGCAATTTAAATGTAGCAGACATGCTGTGTATATTTAAAATTAGTATTTTGGTGGATATTTGTGGTTATTGTGTTTACTAAATCTAACTAAATCAAATTTTGTTGTTGTTGTTGTTGTTGTTTTTGCGGTACGCGGGCCTCTCACTGTTGTGGCCTCTCCCGTCCCTAGTGTCCAGCCTTATGTCTCACGCAGCTTTGGGTGTACATGTGGTAAATCCAGGTTTCATCCCGAGCCCTGAATGAATTAA
>NW_006788006.1:1652604-1661199 GCF_000442215.2 Lipotes vexillifer
TTGCCTGAGGAGACAGATGCAAAAAAAATATTGCTTAAGCTGAAGTCAAAGAGCACACTGCCTGTTTTCTTCTAGGAGTTTTATGGTTTCAGGTTGTAATTTAAGTCTTTAATCCATTTTGAGTTTATTTTTGTATATAGTGAGAGAGTAGCCCAGTTTTTCCAAAACTATTTATTGAAGAGGCTGTCTTTTTCCCATTGTAAGCTTTTGCCTTTTTTGTTGTGGATTAATTGACACATATAAGCATGGGTTCATTTCTGGAATCTTTATTCTGTTTCACTGATATATGTGCTTCTTTCTGTGCCAGTACCACACTGCTTTGATTACTA
Organism: Lipotes vexillifer; assembly: GCF_000442215.2. NCBI lineage: Eukaryota > Metazoa > Chordata > Mammalia > Artiodactyla > Lipotidae > Lipotes > Lipotes vexillifer. The sequence continues at coordinate 1,652,934 of NW_006788006.1, forward strand.
TAAGCTTTGTAGTATAGTTTGAAATCAGGGAGTGTGGTATCTCCATCTTTGTTACTCTTTCTCAAAACTGTTATGCCTATTTGGGGTCTTTTGTGTTTCCATACAGATTTTAGAATTATTTGTTCTCGTTTGTGAAAAATGCCATTGGTATTTTGATAGGGATTGCATTGAATCTGTATATTGCCTTGGGGAAGATGGATATTTTAACAATATTAATTCTCCCAATCCATGAGGTATACCTTTCAATTTGTTTGTGTCAACTTCAATTTCTTTCTTCAGTGCCTTATAGTTTTCTGAGCACAGGACTTTTACCTCCTTAGTTAGATTTATTCCTAGGTATTTTATTCTTTTTGATGCAACTGTAAATGGGTTTGTTTTCCTAATTTTTCTGATAGTTTGGTGTATGGGAAGAAAAGATTTCTGTATATTAATTTTATATCCTGCAGTTTTACTGAATTTATTAGTTCTAGTAGTATTTTGGCAGTGTCTTTAGTATTGTCTATGTATAGTATCATGTCATCTGCACACAGTGACAGTTGTACCTCTTCCTTTCTAATTTGGATTCCTTTTATTTCTTTTTCTTCTCTGATTGCTGTAGCCAGGACTTCCAATACTATGTTGAATAAAAGTGGCAAGAGTGGGCATCCTTATCTCATTCCTGATCTTAGAGGAAATGCTTTCAGCTTTTCACCACTGAATATAATGTTGGCTGTAGGTTTGTCATATATGGCCTTTATTATGTTGAGGTATATTCCCTACATACTCACTTTGTTGAGACAAGGCTTTTCTTTGTTGGGATAATTTTGTTTACTGCTTCAATTTCCTTACGACTTATAGGTCTATTCAGATTTCCTATTTCTTTGTGATTGAGTCTTGGTAGATTTTGTGTTTCTAGGAATTTGTCCCTTTCATCTAGGCTATCCAACTTTTTGGTGTACAAATATCCATAGTGCTCTCTTATAATCCCTTTTATTTCTGTAGACAAGGTAGTAACATCCCCACTTTCATTTCTGATTTTAGTAATTTGAGTCTTCTCTCTTCTTCCCTTAGTCCATCTAGCTAGTTATTGATGTCACAAAGTTACATCTTTATATGCTGTGTCCCCTAAAACATAAACTAATAATTCTTTAAAATGCATTAGTCTCTTAAATTGTGTAGAAAACTAGATTTGTAGTTACAAACCAAGTTACAGTAATATTAGCTTTTACACAAATAATTGTTTTTCCTTAAATGTATTAGTCTCTTAAATCATGCAGAAAACAAAAAGTGTAGTTATAAACCATTGTTAAATAATACTAGCTTTTATATTTACCTTTATTGAGGTTTTTATTTCTCCATATAGGTTCGAGTTACTGTCTAGTGAGTGTCCTTTCATTTCACCTTGCAGGACTCCCTTGAGCATTTCTTGCAAGGCAGTTCTAGTGGTTACAAACTCCCTCAGCTTTTCTGTCTTAATTTTTCCACATATTTGAAGGACAGTTCTGCCAAATATGAGTTTTCATTGAGAGTTTTTTTTTTTCTTTTCACTTTGAATCCGCTATCTTCTGGCCTCCAAAGTTTGTGATGAGAAATCTGCTGATAAGCTTATTGCAAATGCCTTGTATGTGATGATTTGCTTCCCTCTTGCTGCTTTCAACATTCTTTGTCTTTTCTTTTTGCAAGTTTGATTACACTGTGTCTTGGTGTGGATCTCTTTGAGTTCATCTTACCTGGAGTTCATAGAGCTTCTTGGATATTTATATTCATGTATTTCATCAAATGTGGAAGTTTTCAGCCTTTGTTTTTTCAAATATTCTCTCCCTCTGCTCCTTTTTCTCTCTCTTCTCCTTCTGTGCCTCCCACAATGTGTACACATTGGTCTGTTTGATGGTGTCCCACAGGTCCCTTAGCCTCTGTTTGCTCTCCTTCAATCTTGTTTCTTTCTGCTCCTCAGCCTTGATAATTTCCATTATCCTATCTTCAAGATCTCTGATTCTTTCTTCTGCTTGCTCAAATCTGCCTTTGACTCTTCTAGTGAACTCTTCATGTCAGTTTACTTTTCAGCTCCAGAATTATATTTTGGTTTCTTGTTAAGTATTCTATCTCCTTACTGATATTTCCATTTTACTCTCATTTTTCTTGACCTTCACTACATCTTCATTTAGTTCTTTTAGCATCATTCAGTTATTTAAGTCTAACAGATCTGCCATTAGGTCTTTTTTTCAGGGACAGTTTATGTTGATTTATTCTTCTCATTTGAATGGGCCACACTTTCCTATTTCTTTGTATACCTTGTGATTATTTGTTAAACACTGGACATATGAGTCTAATAATGAATGTTAAGTCTGGAAATTGGATTCTCCTCCTTCCGTAGGGTTTGCTGTATTGTTGTTGGTTTTTTGACTGATTGTTGAAGGCTGGCTCTGTACCAAGGGTCAGCCTGGGATGTAAACTTAAGGTTTTCTCAGGTCTTTTCTGAGTGTTTTCCTGTGTATGTGTGGTCACTTTCTTATTTTCCCTGCATATGTAGTTGTTTTTTAATGTCCTAGTCTTTAATGTCTACCTTCCTAAAGGGGAAAAGGGGAAAAATGAAGGGTGGGAGGGAAGGGTTCTGGCCCTTTAAGTCTCCTGGAAATCATTTCACCTGGAGAGGGAAAGGCTTATAACAATGGGGGTGTGTTTAACAACAATGGCTGCCCATCTCTTTTTCTGCACCTCTGCAATAAGAAGGGGCAATCAGCCATCGGAGTTCAGATCCTTGATATTTGGAGGACAGGGTCCTTTTTGCCTACCCTGGCTCCTGTAAAAGCTGCTCCAGGAAACTGGTGCACAGCTGTCTGTTAGCCATATGGCTGGAGGTGAGAATGGGTAGGTACTACTGTGCTAAGAACTGAAATTCACCCAAATTGACCTCCCCAGTTTTCTACTGGAAGTTGCAGTACTTCCACAGACTCCATAGTTCCCTAACTGTTACATCAGACAGATTCTGCCAGTGCAAGAATGTTGTCTTGTCTAGGTGGGGAGACAGATTCCTGGTGCTTCCTATTCCCCCATCTTCCCAGAATCCTCTTCATTCTTAAATGTTTTTGAATCCACACATTTCAGTTATGTCTAGTTCCTGCAGCCCAATGTGGTCCCTTCCCAATTCCAGCACAGATGTTAATCAATTACTCCTAGTGTCAGGAGACATTTAATGTATTCCAGGGGTCAACGATCTCCTTTTTCTGTAAGGAGCCAGACAGTAAATATTTTTGGTTTTGTGAGCTATATACTCTCTGTCATGACCATTCAACTCTGCCACTACTGCTTGAAAGCAGTCATAGACAAGATGTAAATGAACTGAGTGAGGCTGCATTCCAATAAGACTTCATTTGTGGACACTGAAATTTGAGTTTCATATTATTTTCATGGGTTAAAAGTATTGTCATTCTTTTGATTTTTTAAATCATCCAAAAATGTTAAAAAGCAGGAAGTTCCCTGGTTGCCTAGTGGTTAGGATTCTGGGCTTTCACTGCTGTGGCCCAGATTCAATCCCTGGTCAGGGAACTGATATCCTGCAAGCCATGCAGTACAGCCAAAAAATTTAAAAACCCATTCTCAGTTCATGGGTCATAACAAACACAGGCTGTGGGCCGATTTGGCCCATGGCCAAGGTTTACTGACTCCTGAGACATTCAAAATACTTGGGTCTACATTAATGTTGAATAAATAACCTTCTCCCAAGAACAACAGAATGGTACAGTCGCCTTTTTTTTTTTTAATACTAATTAGGTTTAAAAGTACTAGAAATCTTTAGTTAGATAAACTCAACACAACTACAGCAAGTAGGTCTAAGGATCCTACAGGTGGAAGGGTTTTCAAAATCACAAGAAATGGTTGTCCATACTATCTAAACTCACCAAACATAATATAGTACTGGGATTTTCCATTCAGGTTCTTCTGATCCACGTCTGCAGGGAAGAGCTTAATGTAGCCCCCTCCACAGTCCATCTTCTGCTCATGTTTCACGGTGTACTGAATGATCAGAGTCTTCCCTTTATTGCTAAATGGTTTGAACCGTGCCGAGATGGCGTAGAATCGGCTATTTTGAGTGGTCTGCAGACCTTTAAATAAAAAGTACTCATGAAGGATTAGGAATGACACTGCTCAGCAATGCAGGGAATTAAATGGTTGTCCTCCCCCACCCCTGATAATAAACCTTCCAACCATTTACGTTGATCCTGCACCTATAGCACATTTGTACAATGATATACAATAGGCATATCACTAACAGGCTCTCTGCTGCCACAGAACTTCTATTTCACATACTCATGTACATGTTTTTGTACTTAATATACCACTGTTAGGTCTTAAGTTATAAAAACACTTCAGCTCTAACTGACAAATATGCAATCTAATTATACACAAAAGATTAATTTTGCTTCCCTTCATTTTCCAAGGGGTGGGAATGTACAAGGAAGCTTTGTAACAACTGGATTAAACAATGGAACATTCTACTTCTTTTCCTTAATTCTCATCTTAAAACAGCTATTTAAGAGACACAATGGCTGATGGAGGACAGATTGCTGATCTGGGGGAAAAAAAAGTGCTTCACTGCACTGGATGAGCTGGTCCTTGGGTGTCATCTGTGTGGTGGCTCTTTTTATGAAGATATCATCCTTTTGTCATCTGAATCTTCTTGTACTTTGTAAGTTTAGCTGTTCACTTCAAGACCAGAAACCCCTTTTCAGTAGCCAAAAGGCTCTGTACCAATTCCTTATCTTATACTGGAGTATAAAAAAACCTGACAACAAGGACCTACTGTATAGCACAGGGAACTCTACTCAATATTTTGTAATAACCTATAAGAGAAAAGAATCTGAAATATATATATAACTGAATCACTGTACTGTACACCTAAGACTAACATATTATAAATCAACTATACTTAAATTAAAAAAAAAAGACAAACCTGAAAACAGAGCCAATCTTCTTATAACCTACCCTTCCTTGCAACATGCTCCAGCCTCCATAACTGCCTATGCTGAGAGCCATCATTAATAAACCTGGCATTTTGTGTCAGTATGTCGAAGACTGAACTCACGGTTGACTCCCCACTCCCAAACCTATCTCTCTCTCTCTCTCTCCTACATTCTTCCCCCACTTTTCCCTTTCTCAGGTGATCTGTAGCCCCTTCCCCTACCATCCAGGCAACTCCTAAGGCCATTTGACTCACCACCTCCCTCTGTGTCTCACCACACTCCTCAGCCACCACCATCACCTCTCACCCATCTCTGTCTGGTTAAATTCTATTGATCTTTCCATCCATGGCTTCTATGTTATGGTCCTGGGAGACCACAATGAAAGGGGTCAAATTAACCAGTATCCTCAGTGCGCTGCCTGTGTCTGCTCTCAGTAGACAAGTGCTGGAATGAATGAAACGCACAGAGTCTCAGGATTCCAGGTTGGAGGAAGGAAAAACATTGTGGGAAAAAACCAAATGACAACCCCGCTCCCTGGACAAGCTTCACAGACCACCTTGTTATTTTCACTCCATTTTTGCCATTACAGCCTGACAATTTGGAACAACGTGTATCCACAAAACAATGAGGGCAACACTGGAGTAACAGGGCCAAGATGGAAGTTGAGTGGAAGGTGGTAAAGAGGGAAATTTTTCATCTAAATCAGGGGTTGGCAAACTTTTTTCTGTTAAGGCCAGGGAATAAATGCTTTACACTTTGGGAGCCACTCCTTCTCCATCCTAATTACTCACTTCTGCCTTTGCAGCCTGAAAACAGCCATAGACTGTATGCAAATGAAGGAGCATGAATGTGTTCCACTAACACTTTATTTATGGACCCTGAAATTTCAGGCATTTCATTGAATTTTGTGTAATTTTTATGCATCACAAAATACTATTTCCCTTTCTATTTTTCTCCAACAATTAAAAAACTTAGAGACCACTCTCAGCTAACTGGTTGTACAAAAAACAGGCAGTAGAGGAGCTTTGGTTTGCCTACCTTTGATCATCAGGAATGAGAAGCCAGAATACAGGTTATCCTTGGTACTTGGAGACTACTGACTTGGGGGGGAGGGTAGGCCAGAAGGGAAGACTCTGGGGGTGGAGGTGGGGCCTGAAAACCTTCCTATCTTGACCTCGGTGTGCAGTTGTAAACATTCATCCTATTGGACCCCCAAAGATCCGTGTGCTTGACAGCATATAACTTTTACCCTGTTTTTCTTTTTAACGCGAAAATAAAAATGAGAAGTACCTTCTAAACTTTTTCCTTCTGTAGGGCAAGACCCTCGGCTCTCCAAACCCATTTGACTAGTGCTTGTAAAGAGTGGGTATCTTGGTCAAGAAAAGAGAGAGAAGACAAAAAGACCCTACCCATGCCTGTTTCCCGACCTGTGAAATGGGTGTTAGGGCTGTGCCACACCTACCTTGAAAGGTTGCTATGGGGGGTTTAACATTCATCTTGATTTTCTCACGATTCCTACACTAACCTTTGTCTTTCTCTTTATGACCATAAAATTTCCCGGACGAGAGTCTAAAATACCCAAATTGGGAGTCATTGGTGGACTGCACCCATCGGTTCCTCCAGCGCTCTGTTGGGGGTAAATAACACCGGTTAGGGCTGAAAACTGTTAATTTGGGTCGTGGGGAGAGTGTTGGAGGCCCTCGAGGCTTCGAAGCTTCGAGGTTTTGCCACCACCGATCCCTCGGCGACAGGCGGGGGCAATGGCAACTTGGGCCATCCGTTGGGCACTGGGGTATGAGGGAGCTTAAGCCTCCGCCACCGGCGGAGCCCCTTCACCTCCATCTAGAAAGTCCTCCTGGAAGTAGACTGTGGCCAGCGCCACTCGCAGCACACTGACTGCCCAGAGCGGGAAACGAGCGGCGACCATGGTGAGGGCGCGGCCACCTCTTTTCGTAACCGTCCCTTTGCGCCCAGGAGTCTCCGCGGCGCGCCGGGCCCTTCCCGGAACTACTCCCGTCATGCCTTGCGATTGTGACCCGAGACACCATTGGGCCTTGACGCGCGGTGCACGCCGTGTCCCCCTTCAGACTACCATTCCCATGACGCCTCGCGATACTGACGTGGAGCGCTATTGGTCGTTGGGGCGCGGGGTTCACCGGGAGGTGTAGTCTTTTTTCGCCCTGGCGCCTTTGCCGGGGTCAACGGTCACTTCTGGCCCGAGAGTCCGGCCGAGAGCGGTGGCGGCCTCCGCGGAAGGACTTCGTGGGAGGAGGTTGGCGGGGTTGGCTGGGCGGTGGCCGGGCTTAATGCCCGGGCTCGGGAGAGGAGTTGCAGGGAAACGGGATGCGCTCCGGGGCTGGGCAGGTCGGGCGGCGGGAGAGCGGCCTAGCGCCTTATTTTCCTCGTCTGTGGCCCATGAGCGAGCGTGGTACGATGTGGGTCGCTCCAAGTCTGGGGGAAGAGCTCGATGGTCTGAGGGGCGACTGTGTTTTCAAATTTTGGTTTATTTTTAACAACTTTATTGATAATCCATTTACATACCATACAGTTCACCCTTTCTAAGCGTACAATCCCGTTATTTTTAGTAAATTTACCAAGTGGTGCAAACATCACTACCATCCAGCTTTATAACTTGTCAGTCACCCCAAGTGTATCTCTTCTGCTCCTTTGCAGTCTATCTCCGCTACCACTCCCAGTCCCAGGCAACCACTGATGGGCTTTCTGAGTCTATAGATTTACCTTTTCTGGACAATCCTTATAACTGGAATTATACAGTGTGTGGTTTTTTGCATCATCTGGTATTTTCCCGTAGTATGGTGTGTTTGACGTATATGCGTGTTGTGTGTCATTATTTGTTCTTTTTTATTCTTTTTTATTACTGAGTAATATCTCATTTATGGATGGACCTCAGTTCTCATCCATTCACTAGTTAATGGATATTTGGGTTGTTTCCACTTATTGTCTATTATGAATAAGAACTATTATGAACATTTGCATACATTTCAGTTATCTTGGGCTTCATGGGAGTGGAATTGCTGGATCATAAAGTAACGATATTTAACTTTTTGAGGAACTACCAGACCGTTTTCCAGGTTGTCAGCTGCGTCATTTTATAGTCTCCTCCAAAGGGGTATGAAGGTTCCAATTTCTTCACACCCTCCACCAACCATTTGTTATTTTCTATAGTTTTGATTATAGTCACCCTCGTAGGTATGAAGTGGATCTTATAGTGGTTTTGATTTGAATTTCCTTCATGGCTGATGTTAAACATCTTTTCATGTGCTTATTGGCCATTTGTATTTTTTTTTTTTTTTTTTGGTGAGATT
>NW_006788006.1:1661286-1663226 GCF_000442215.2 Lipotes vexillifer
CTTTTTTTATGTGCTTTTTGGCCATTTTTTTTTTTTTTTTTTTTTTTTGGTGAAATATTGGTTCACATCTTTTACCTATTGGTTTATTTTTAATTATGTGTTTTAAAAATACATCTATTTCTGAAACTAACACAATATTGTAAATCAACTGTACTTCAATAAAAATTTTTAAATTAAAAAAATATATATTTTAGTTGTGGTAAAATGTACATAACATGAAATTTACCCTTTAAAACATTATTGATTTATTTTTTAAATTATTTTATTTTATTTATTTATTTTGGCTGTGCCATGCAGCTTGTGGGATCTCAGATCCTGGAGCAGGGATTGAACCCAGGCCATGGCAGTGAAAGCCTGGAATCCTAACCACTAGGCCACCAGAGAGAAATCCCTTTTTCTTAAAATTCTTTTTAAAAAAATTATTTATTTTAATTAATTTTTTTATTAAAAATTTTTTTTTAAACCTAGGGAAACTTTCAGAAGAACTAGATGCCAGAAAACCTGGCCTGGTGGTCAGGCTTTTCCTCTGACCCACAGAGTGCCCTGGGCCTTGCCTACAAAAATACTCACAAAGATAGCTGTTGATGTTGTTCCAGTGCTTTCTACTTCCCCTTCACCATGTCCTTCCAGCTAAAAGTTAGCCGGTTATGCAGGTAGTCCAAATACTGTCATTACTGCTATCTGAATTTTATTGTATGCTTATTCCATGCCCCACACTGAACATAGGAATCCTGTGAGGCTAATAGTTATTCCCTTTTTACAGATGAGCAAGCTGAGGCACAGGGTGGTTAAGTAACTTGACCAGGGTCACTCACACTAGGAATTCTGCACTGTTTCTGTTTGGTGTGATTTTTGATTCATTGACTCCTGTGGTCAGGCCTGTGCTGGGCACTCTTAGTACATGGGGTGGTTAAGATGGAGATGAGCAAGCAGGCACACTAGTCAGAGAAACAGACAGTAAAATAATAAAAATAATTCATTCTTGTACAGAATCTTAGGGGCTGGGTTAAATGCCTTGCACAAAATATTTGAATAAGATGTAGGGTAGCCAGGTTTAACAAATCAAAATACTGGACACCCAATAGAATTTCAGATAAACAACAAATAATTTTTTAGTATAAAAATATTTAGGGCTCCCCGGTGGTGCAGTGGTTAAGAATCCGCCTGCCAATGCAGGGGACGGGTTCAAGCACTGGTGCGGGAAGATCCCACATGCCATGGAGCAACTAAACCCGTGTGCCACAACTACTGAGCCTGCGCTCTGGATCCCGCAAGCCACAACTACTGAGCCTGCATGCTGCAACTACTGAAGCCCGCGTGCCTAGAGCTCGTCCTCTGCAACAAGAGAAGCCACTGCAATGAGAAGCCCATGCACCGGAACAAAGAGTAGCCCCCACTCGCCGCAACTAGAGAAAGCTGCACACAGCAACGAAGAACCAAAGCAGCCAAAAATAAATAAATAAAATAAATAAATTTGGAACATTACCTTTTAGGATAAAAATATTTGGGTCATACTTATATTTTTTAAATTATTTGCTATTTATCTGAAATTCAAATAACTGGGTGTCCTGTATTTAGTTTGGCAATCCCAATCAGGTTGTTTTCCAAGTGGACAGAGTGGGGGAAAAAAAAGGCTTTTTGGGATCTCACAGTAAATTTTTAAAAATAAAAGTAACAATGGCCTTGCTAAAACATTCAAACAGTATGGAGCTGAGGCATGGTTCTGCATCTTTTCTGCCTCACGGATCATTATGCTGGAGACATTGTTATGCACACAGGTCTTCCCCCATTCCTTTTAACAGCTGCATAGTATTCCATTGTCTGCCTGTGGTCATCTGGACTTCATTGAGCCTGTATGGATGGGATCAGGATTCTGATGAGTACAAACAATGCTGCCAAGACATCCCTTGAACATACATCTCTATGGGCGTTGTAGGGAA
>NW_006788006.1:1664431-1670600 GCF_000442215.2 Lipotes vexillifer
GGAAATTCCCAGACGTGGAATTGTGGTGTCACAGGGTGTGTGCATTTCACATTTTCATTGCTGTTGCCAGGTTCCTCACTAAAGGGCCTGCAGCAAACATATACCCATGCCATATTTTTCCATTTTTTTAAGTATTTAAAATCTTTTGAAACCTTGGTAAATCTTGGAGTGAATTGTTCATATTCCTTCAGGGGCACATGGGAACTCTGAGAATATGATGAAAACGCTGGCCCTTTTCCCCAGAAAACTACACCAGCACACATATACAACACATGGCCGACCTTTGGTGGTGGGGTCTGTGTCTGTCCATAGCCCCCATCCCTGCTCCCAGGGCAGTAGTTCTCACACTGTAAGTAAAATAAGATTTCTGGGGAGCTCATTAAATATACAGATTGTGTTTCAACAGCTCTGTTTGAGAGAACTGAGGACACTTGGGTAAAGGAGGAAACCAGACTTGGGGTGCAGCTGGGTAATAGGACTCACTCGGAGTAGAGGTGGGGTAACTGGAGAGGCAGTGAAGCACTGTAGGGGTGAGTGGGACCTTTGGAATTGGCCTGAGCTTTGAATTTGGCTCTGTTACTTGCTGGCCAGGTGACCTAACCTGTGGAGGCGTTCATTTCCTTCCTCTTCTCTATGAAAGAGGCATGACAACGACCAACTCTCAGTGTCGAGTGAGGATTAAATGAGATACTGTAGCTCTGAGCGGTGTGCCAGGCATACTGCTGGTCCTGAGAAGCACTGGCTCTCGTCTTTAATATGTAACGTGTCTCACTTAAGACCTGGTCTTGAACGGCATAGTTCAATGATAACGCACCAGGTGTCTTATTATTTTCTTTGTCATCATCGGGCTTGAAGGGGAGGCTCTGGCCAGATGGCAAAGGGGGATGTGGCCTCTCCCAGGTGGTGGGAGGCGTTGAGAGATTTGAATGTGCAGTCTGAACATCAGGTATTCTTACTGTAAGTTTTCTTTCTTTACTCCCTAGAATGGCTTCAATAAGAAAAACCAGCCGTACTGTGCGTGATATCTTTGGCGACTTCAGTGATATTTCCTTAGAAGATTCAAAGATGGAAGAAATCCAGAACTTGGAAATCAGTAGAAGTCTTACCAAAATAGCACCCGGTCCAAGCAGATTTCTAAAAAGAAACCAGACTATGGATGGAAAACACTTATTCCCGAAAGAGAATGCTTTCCTGGGGAGTGGGCCCTGGCTCTCTTCAGGTAGAGCTTTGACCACTGCCTCGAAGGTCAGAGCCAACGCTGCGCTCACAAAGCTGGCCCAGATAGAAACCAAGATCAGGAACCGGAAGGTGCAGATGGATTTGTCTGATGTGGAATCTGACCTGAAGACTTCTGAGGACTGGCTTCCTAGCAGAGCAGATGAAAATCCCCCTAGAAGGACGGTTGACCTTTCTTCACAGAACACAGACAAAACCTCCCAGAAACAAAACCTCCTTGTCCCTGAGAGTGAGATGCCGAGTGGGAAGGTCAGTAGGTTTCTAAAGAAGAGAGAAGCACCTGTGGAAAAGATATCCCTTGAAGCACATGTTGGGAAAGAGAGGGATCTTCAAACACCCAAAGAGAAAAAACCTCCTAGGAGACTGGATTCTCCAGACAGTGATGAAGAGGAAATGAAAGAGTTGCTGGGAAGCTTGATGGAATCTTCTAGCGAAAAAGAAGCATCCACAAATCAGGGTTTCACCGGCACCAAAATCAGTGAGAAAGAACAAACAAAACTAGTCTCGGTAAGGTTTGAATGTATTTATTTTGTACTTGTATGTACTTTGCATTTGTACATTTCTGTCATAGCACTAGAGACTTTTGAAGAGAGCCATCACCTGTAAACACTTCAGAAAGTGTTTGATGAGGAGAGGTTGGATTTCAGCCAATCACGGGTACCCATTGCTGGTCTGCTCTGTAAGGGACAGGATTTGGGACACGTCAGGCAGTTTTGCACTATGTGGAGCCTCGTAACTGTATACACCCCAGGACAGCACTTTGTATGACTGATCCAACACCAGCTGTGATCACTGCCATTGGTGATCCATGCCTATTTGTTGGTTGTACCACACGGGAATCACTAAATTGGGAAGGCTGCATTTCCATTTTCCAACTGTTCAATGCCAGTGAACAGTTCAGTGGCATTTAGTGCATTCACGATGTTGTGTAACCACCACCTCTGTCTAGTTCCAAAACGTTTTCATCATGCCAAAAGGAGACCCTTACCCAGTAATCCCTCCCTGTTTCCCCCTCCCCCACACCCTAACAACCACTAATCTGCTTTGTGTCACCGTGGGTTTGCCTGTTCTAGACATCTCGTGTAATGGAATCATACAACCTGTGGCCTTTTGTGTCTGGTTTCTTTCCCTTAGCATGATGTTTACGAGGTTCACTCACATTGTAGCATGTGTCAGTACTTCATTCGTTTCTGTGGCTGAGTAATATTCCATTGTGTGGATGGACCACACTTTATTTATCCATTTGTCCATTGATGGACATTTGGGTTGTTTCCGCCTTTTGGCGATTGTGAATAGTGTACAAGTATCTGTTTGAGTCCCTGTTTTCAATTCTTTGGGTTTATACCTAGGAGTCGAACTCTTGGGTCTTGTAGTAATTCTGTGTGTAACTTACAGAGAACAGAGATTCAGTAATTCTGTGTGTAACTTACAGGAACAGAGAAACTGTTTCCCACAGTGACTGCACCGTTTTACATTCCCACCAGCAGTGTATGAGGGTTCCAATTTCTCCACATCCTCACCAACACTTGTTATTTTTTGTTATTTATTTATTTTTTTTGGTTATTTTGGTTATTTTTTGTTATTTTGGTTATTTTGGTTATTTTTTGTTATTTATTTATTTTTTTTGGTTACAGCCATCCTAGTTATGAAGGTTTGAAGTGATGGGAAGGCTGCATTTTAAGGGGGAAAATCTGCATATTGATTTTGACTCTGTTGAAGATCCATGTTCTCAGGGGCCTTAGTTTAGAAAATGTGTAATTAACAATATGTATTTGAAAGCAAAGTGAATTTTTCTGATTATTTGTGGAGTATGTCTAATCCCAGTATTATCTTGTCTAAATGTTGTACCTTGACTTCCAGAGATGAGGGGAAGGGAGAGAAAGGGGCAGAGAGGGATAATGATTTGATCACCAAGGACTCATGCTCTCCACCAGCCATGATGTCCGATGATAAGGACTTATGTAGCGTATGTTTGGTAATTTCCCTTCTTTTGGTTCCACCAAAGTAGGATCAGATCCCAAATCAACTGAGAGTCCTTTCGCTGCCCAGGAAGGATCTTTCCAGCTCAAAGACATTTCCGACATCACGTCTGCCAACCTCACGGTCAGCAGGTGGGACCCTTCGCAGTGCTGGCTCGAGAACTCGCTCCCCACAGATTCCCATTTCAGAGGACACAGCCTCCCACACGGCGTCACTTTCCATCCCCAGCGCCTTTCCAAAGTCCGTGCCCTCGACAGTGGGAGATGGCAAGCTCTCGTCCTCCCCAAGAAGGAGTGAGACTGGGCCTCAGGATGAGTCTCCCTCAGAAGCCGCCGATGAAAGTCTAAATGGTAACTAACCCTCATCCCTGCTCAGAGTTGTCACCCCGGGGCAGGAAGGGCAAGACCGCCTCTAGGATCCCTGGTGTGGTGGTCACAGGGTATTGTCATGAGAGGTGTGAGTCACACCCTTGGCTTCCTGACCTTCTTTCCTAGTTGAGGGGCTATGTCAGATTATTTTGTTCTGTCTTTAAAGCCTTCTTCTAGTAACCCTACCCAATGACAGAGCAAAAACAGAAATCCTTCTAGAGCCTCATGCAAGAGGATGGCAATGCAGTTTTCCTTGTTGTAAAAGAGACATTTGCTTCCTTTCCTTTTTAACTTCAGAAAAAGAAACCAATCTCTAACCAGTCACAAACTTTTCTTTTTATAAATTTATTTATTTTTGGCTGCATTGGGTCTTCGTTGCTGCGCACAGGCTTTCTCTAGTTGCGGCGAGCAGGGACTACTCTTCATTGTGGTGCGCGGGCTTCTCATTGTGGTGGCTTCTCTTGTTGCAGAGCACAGGCTCTAGGCACGTGGGCTTCAGTAGTTGTGGCTCACGAGCTCTAGAGCGCAGGCTCAGTAGTTGTGGCGCATGGGCTTAGTTGCTCTGCGGCATGTGGGATCTTCCTGGACCAGGGCTCAAACCCGTGTCCCCTGCATTGGCAGGTGGATTCCTAACCACTGCGCCACCAGGGAAGTCCCTCATAAACATTTTTATTATTTCACCATCATTCAATGTGATTTTTATTTTAACATTGTATGTATTTAAGAAAGAGCAGAAAGAAAAAAGCTATGCAGCCAACATTGATTTCTTCCATCTGGGGTGCCTGATCATCAAATCCGAGTTAAATAACTGTGTCTTGAGTGCCTGCTGTGTGCCAGCATGTGCCAGGCATCGTGGTGTCAGGAACAGGATGACAAACAAGCCAACTCGCCCCTGACCCCAAGCGCCAGGGTGATCCGTAACCTGTGAATCAGTTGTAGGGGAGGAAAAATAGCTTTTTCCTTGTGTCCTTCTGGGTTCTTGGCTGGGGCTCTGTGATGAAAGACAGGTTAACAGAAGAGCATTCAGATATTAAATAAATATTTAATGTACATTTTATGTGACACAGGAGCCTTCATAAGGAAATGGAAGCCTGAAGAAACGGTCGCACCTTCTGCTAGGTTTGATGGGGAGTAGAATAGTTGTGGGAGAATGTGATAGATGGAAGGATATGAGCCAAGGGTAGTAGATGAGGGGAGATGTAGTTGGGGTTGCTCAGTGTTCCCCCATCTTGGACATAAGGATCCTCCTTTCCTCCAGGTAGAGGGAAGGCACATCTTCTTACCTGAGGGCCTTACGACCTGATTCAGGGGAGAAGGTCGGGGAGTCCTTGCAGCCCCTGCTGTGTCTCAGATTCCTGCAGGTCAAAATATTCAAGATGCCAAGGTACCACCACATAGCGGGCAGGGAGGAGAAGCACGGCCAACAAGAGTCCCTGCCACGCGCCCTTGTGAGGGTTGGAGAAGGCAGCGAAACAGGCTCACAGATGTGAGGAAATCCCTTTGAGCCCCCTCGGGGGCCACCATCGGCCGGATGCCATTTGGCACCTCACTGATACGGTCTCGTATCTTTGGGCCCAAGGGGCTGGTGAGTGGGTGTCCACGCCAGCCTGGCAGGTGTGGGTGAGAAGGTGGGTGTAGCTGGTGGGGCAGGTGCCAGACCCAGGTTCCTGCCCTTCTGGGCTGCCCATCCAGGCTGCCCCTCAACCCTCGCTGCTGGCCTGGAGGGCCCCCTCGGTGTCCAGACCCCACCTTCCCTCATTCTGATGCAGCCTCAAGGGAGGCACGTAGCAGGGAGTGGTGAGTACAAGTCTGAGTTTGGGGTCCAGCATACCTGGGGTGGACATCCTTGCTCTGCCTCTTTCTGGCCATGCAGTGTCAGGCTCTGTGCCATGGTCTCCACATCTGTAACATGGGGCAGAGCTGTGTCAGTGAGCTGGTGCCTGTGGAGTGCCTAAGTGGGGCCTCCTGCTCAGTACGTGTGTGCGTGTCCGGGTTGGCTGATGTGACGATAACATCATTCCTCAGCCAATGACAACACTGTTCCGGAGAGCTCGTCCACAGTCTCCTGCAGTGCCTTGGCCTGAGCCGGCTGGGATGGCTTAGTTCAGAGGCTTTGTCCATGAACGTATCTCTGGACTTACTTGTCACGTGCATTGTGGTAACTGGCAGTGTTAGAGGAGCCCGGAGGCGGGGGCGAGACCCTCACGCTAGAGTGATGAGCTGGGCCTTGATCTGGGTCTTATGCTGCCAGGCAGCCTGGTGGTTGGGGCTGCACTCAGCTGACCTTTCCAAAGAGAGTAGACGGCTCAGTCTTCCATCTCCTGCTCATCCCCAGTGCTGTGCCACCTGCGGGAGGGCCCTGCTCCTGTCTGCTCCTGCTAACTGTCCCCTGCCTGTTCCTAGAATTGGGGGTCTCATCCTGCCTCCTCAGGGAGACTCATCCCTCCAACCTAGCATGTGCCCTCCATGGAAGCCTCTAGACACCTTAGGCCCCCTTCGGAAGTGTCTCTTCAACTCAGCCATGATTGGATCATGTACCTGCTTGAGTTTTGAGGCCCCGCAGGGTGGACGCCCCCCCCCCCCCC
>NW_006788006.1:1670654-1672062 GCF_000442215.2 Lipotes vexillifer
CCCCCCCCCCCCCCCATCCACAGTTGCGTGCGCGCGCACGCGCACACACACACACACACACAGCCTCTGTGCCTCGGGCCTGAAATGAGCCACGTGATGGGGTCCCTGTGAATACTGGCAGCCAGTCGGCCTCCCCCATCCTGGGGAGGAGTGGGTTCACACATGATGGGGCAGAAACCCGCTGGGACACCCGAACTGCGCAGAGCCTTCCTCCTCCTGAGTAACCTGCACCCAAGGCATTTGGGCACTGGTGACTGGCCAGCTGGCACCACAGTTAAGTGTCCTTAACACTTAGGATGAGGTGCCAGTCCCCCAGCGGAGGGCCCCCCTCTCCTACCTCAAGCACATGTGTCACTGGGTGTCCTTCCTTGCATCGTGATCGTCTCCTCTGTCTAGGCCAGGGGCTGAGAGGTCTGTGGTCTGTGTTTTGTTTCTGTTTTGCTTTGTTCTTTTGGCCTCACTGCGCGTCCTGTGGGATCTTAGTTCCTTAGTTCCCCAACCAGGGATTGAACCCGGGCCCTTGGCAGTGAAAACGCAGAGTCCTAACAACTGGGAATTACCCCATCGTCTGTTTTTTTTTTTTTTTTCTTTGCACTGGGTCCCGCAGATCCTGTGGCTGGACCTCGTGTCAGCTCCTCCTTCCCCAGCCAAGTCTCCAACCCCCTTGAGGTTATAACTCCCTCCTCTCAGACCTCCAGGGCCCCTGCACACATGTTCACAATACTTGGCTCTTCTTTTATTTAAAAAATTTTTTAAAATGTTTTATTTATTTATTTTTGGCTGCATTCGGTCTTCATTGCTGTGTGCAGGCTTTCTTCTAGTTGCAACGAGCAGGGGCTACTCTTCGTCGCGGAGCACGGGCTTCTCATTGGGGTGACTTCTCTTGTTGCAGAGCACGGGCTCTAGGGTGCATGGGCTTCAGTAGTTGTGGCTCGTGGGCTTAGTTGCTCTGTGGCATTTGAGATCTTCCTGGACCAGGGTTCGAACCCATGTCCCCTGCACTGGCAGGCAGATTATTAACCAGTGCACCACCAGGGAAGCCCAGTCGTCTGTTTTTATGAATAAAGTTTTTTTTTTTTTTTTTTGGCTGCACTGCGTGGCATGTGGGATCTCAGTTCCCCGACCAGGGATCGAACCCGCATCCCCTGCTCTGGAAGGCCGGAGTCTTAACTGCAGAACCACGGAGGAAGTCCCTATAAATAAAGTTTTATTGGGACACAGCCATACTTATTTGTTTGCACATGGTCCGTGGCGGCTTTCGAATCATGAGGGCAGAGCTGAGCAATGGTGACAGAGACAGACTAGCCCGAAAAGCCAAAAATATTTACGACCTAGCCCTTTAGAGAAAAAGCGCTTGGATCCCTGGGCTCACTTTCTGAGGACAGGGACTGCACACCTTCCGCTCTTC
>NW_006788006.1:1672072-1682336 GCF_000442215.2 Lipotes vexillifer
TAGCCCGGTGCCTACAACAGGATGGTAAACGCATGTGGAGTAAATATCGGCGTGTTACATTTTTGTTACAGATTTAAGAATAAACATTTTATCCCTTGATGATCTGGCTCCAGCTGTCAGTGAGAAATCAGACTTGGAACAGAAAGTAAGTATAAAAAACTGATTTTTCGTTTTAGGTCTTTGGGTAGAATGGCTTGCAACCATTATGCCTCATTTAGGTCAGTGGTTCTCACCTGGGGGCGATTGCTCCCCTAGGGGACACTTGGCAATGTCTGGCAACACTGTGGTCATGACTGGGGTGCAGGGTGCTTCTGGCATTCAGTGGGTAGTGGTCAGGGATGTCCTGTGCCAGTGTCCCACAATGCATAGGAAGGCCCCTGCTGCAAAGAATGTTCGTGTCTCAAATGTCAGCGTGCCATGGGTAGAGACCCTGATTTAGGTAGTAACAGGATAGAGCTACTTAACATATCAGAAGATTAAAGCAAATCCCACTTCAACTTCCCCACAACTAACCTGTACTTGTTGCATCACCCCATGGTGATTCTTTCCATATTAGTAACCACCTCATTATCAATGCATGTTTTGATAATACATAATAATGACACTTTAACAGATTTCACCCACGTGCCAGCTACACATGCTCACAACATCAGTGCTAAGTGCAGCAGCCTCGTGCTGAAGGGTTTCAAGAGTTCTGCTCACGGAAACACAAGAGAAGGAAAAGACCTACAAAAACAAACCCAGAACAATTAAGAAAATGGTAATAGGAACATACATATAGAAATTACCTTAAATGTAAATGGATTAAATGTTCCAATCAAAAGACATAGACTCGCTGAATGGATACAGAAACAAGACCCATATATATGCTGTCTACAAGAGACCCACTTCGGACCTAGGGACACATATAGACTGAAAGTGAGGGGATGGAAAAAGATATTCCATGCAACTGGAAATCAAAAGAAAGTTGGAGTAGCAATTCTCATATCAGACAAAATAGACTTTAAAATAAAGACTATTAGAAGAGACAAAGAAGGACACTACATAATGGTCAAGGGATCAATCCAAGAAGAAGATATAACAGTGGTAAATGTTTATGCACCCAACACAGGAGCACCTCAGTACATAAGGCAAATGCTAACAGCCATAAAAAGGGAAATTGACAGTAACACAATCATAGTAGGGGACTTTAACACCCCATTTTCACCAATGGACAGATCATCCAAAATGAAAATAAATAAGGAAACACAAGCTTTAAATGACACATGGACTTAACTGATATTTATAGGACATTCCATCCAAAAACAACAGAATACACTTTCTTCTCAAGTGCTCATGGAACATTCTCCAGGATAGACCATATCTTGGGTCACAAATCAAGCCTTGGTAAATTTAAGAAAATTGCAGTCATGTCAAGTATCTTTTCCGACCATAACGCCTTGAGACTAGATATCAATTACAAGAAAAAAACTGTAAAAAATACAAACACATGGAGGCTAAACAACACGTTACTAAATAACCAATAG
Source organism: Lipotes vexillifer (assembly GCF_000442215.2). NCBI lineage: Eukaryota > Metazoa > Chordata > Mammalia > Artiodactyla > Lipotidae > Lipotes > Lipotes vexillifer. The sequence goes on from NW_006788006.1 coordinate 1,673,599, forward strand.
ATCACTGAAGAAATCAAAGAGGAAATCAAAAAATACCTAGAAATAAATGACACGATGACACAAAACATACGGGATGCAGAAAAAGCAGTTCTAAGCGGGAAGTTTATAGCAGTACAATCCTACCTCAGGAAACAAGAAAAATCTCAAATAAACAACCTAACCTTACACCTAAAGCAATTAGAGAAAGAAGAACAAAAATCCCCAAAAGTTAGCAGAAGGAAAGAAATCATAAAGCTCAGATCAGAAATAAATGAAAAAGAAATGAAGGAAACGATAGCAAAGATCAATAAAATGAATAGCTGGTTCTTTGAGAAGATAAAATTGATAAACCGTTAGCCGGACTGATCAAGAAAAAAAAGGGAGAAGACTCAAGTCAACAGAATTAGAAGGAGAAGTAACAACTGACACTGCAGAAATACAAAGGATCATGAGAGATTACTACAAGCAACTCTATGCCAATAAAATGGACAACCTGGAAGAAATGGACAAGTTGTTAGAAAAGTACCACCTTCCGAGACTGAACCAGGAAGAAATAGAAAATATAAACAGACCAATCACAAGCACTGAAATTGAGACTGATTAAAAATCTTCCAACAACAAAAGCCCAGGACCAGATGGCTTCACAGGTGAATTCTATCAAACATTTAGAGAAGAGCTAACACCTATCCTTCTCAAACTCTTCCAAAATATAGCAGAGGGAGGAACACTTCCAAACTCATTCTATGAGGCCACCATCACCCTGATACCAAACCCAGACAAAGGTGTCACAAAAAAAGAAAACTGCAGGCCAATATCACTGATGAACATAGATGCAAAAATCCTCAACAAAATACTAGCAAACAGAATCCAACAGCACATTAAAAGGATCATACACCACAATCAAGTGGTGTTTATCTCAGGAATGCAAGGATTCTTCAGTATATGCAAATCAATCAATGTGATACACCATATTAACAAATTGAAGGATAAAAGCCATATGATAATCTCAGTAGATTCATAAAAAGATTTGACAAAATTCAACACCCATTTATGATAAAAACTCTCCAGAAAGTAGGCATAGATGGAACCTACCTCAACATAATATAGGCCATATATGACAAAACCACAGCCAACATCATTCTCAATGGTGAAAAACTGAAACCATTTCCTCTAAGATCAGGAAGAAGACAAGGCTGTCCACCCTCACCACTGTTATTCAACATAGTTTTGAAAGTTTTAGCCACAGCAATCAGAGAAGAAAAAGAAATAAAAGGAATCCAAATCAGAAGAGAAGAAGTAAAACTGTCACTGTTTGCAGACGTTACATAGAGAATCCTCAAGATGCCACCAGAAAACTACTAGAGCTAATCAATGAATTCGATAGAGTAGCAGGATACAAAATTAATGTACAGAAATATCTTGCATTCCTGTATACTAATGATGAAAAATCCGAAAGAGAAATTAAGGAAACACTCCCATTTACCATTGCAACAAAAAGAATAAAATACCTAGGAATAAACCTACCTAAGGAGACAAAAGACCTGTATGCAGAAAACTATAAGACACTGATTAAAGAAATTAAAGATGATACAAACAGATGGAGAGATATACCATGTTCTTGGAATGGAAGAATCAACATTGTGAAAATGACTCTACTACCCAAAGCAATCTACAGATTCAGTGCAATCCCTATCAAACTACCAATGGCATTTTCCACAGAATTAGAACAAAAAATTTCACAATTTGTATGGAAACACAAAAGACCCCGAAAAGCCAAAGCAATCTTGAGAAAGAAAAACGGAGCTGGAGAATCAGGCTCCCTGGCTTCAGACTATACTACAAAGCTACAGTCATCAAGACAGTGTGGTATTAGCACAAAAACAGAATATAGATCAATGGAACAGACAGCCCAGAGATAAACCCATACACATATGGTCACCTTATCTTTGATAAAGGAGGCAAGAATATACAATGGAGAAAAGACAGCCTCTTCAATAAGTGGTGTTGGGAAAACTGGACAGCTACATATAAAAGAATGAAATTAGAGCACTTCTTAACACCATACACAAAAATGAACTCACAATGGATTAAAGACCTAAATGTAAGGCCAGACACTATAAAACTCTTAGAGGAAAACATACACAGAACACCCTATGACATAAATCACAGCAAGATCCTTTTTGACCGACCTCCTAGATAAATGGAAATAAAAACAAACAAATGGGACCTAATGAAACTTAAAGACTTTTGCACAGCAAAGGAAACCATAAACAAGACGAAAAGACAGCCCTCAGAATGGGAGAAAATATTTGCAAACGAAGCAACTGACAAAGGATTAATTTCCAAAATATACAAGCAGCTCATGCAGCTCAATATCAAAAAAACAAACAACCCAATCCAAAAATGGGCAGAAGACCTAAGTAGACATTTCTCCAGTGAAGATACACAGATTGCCAAGAAACACATGAAAGGATGCCCAACATCACTAATCATTAGAGAAATGCAAATCAAAACTACAATGAGGTATCACCTCACACCAGTCAGAATGGCCATCATCAAAAAATCTACAAACAATAAATGCTGGAGAGGGTGTGGAGAAAAGGGAGCCCTCTTGAACTGTTGGTGGGAATGTAAATTGATACAGCCACTGTGGAGAACAGTATGGAGAGGTTCCCTAAGAAACTAAAAATAGAACTACCATATGACCCAGCAATCCCACTACTGGGCATATACCCTGAGAAAACCATAATTCATAAAGAGCCCTGTACACAGTGTTCATTGCAGCAGTCTTTAACAATAGCCAGGACATGGAAGCGTCCATCGACAGATGAATGGATAAAGAAGATGTGTCACATATATACAATGGAATATTACTCAGCTATAAAAAGAAATGAAATTGAGTTATTTGTAGTGAGGTGGGTGGATGTAGAGTCTGTCCTACAGAGTGAAGTAAGTCAGAAAGAAAAACAAATACCGTATGCTAACACATACATATGGAATCAAAAAAAAAAGGTTCTGATGAACCTAGGGGCATGACAGGAATAAAGACGCAGACGTAGAGAATGGACTTGAGGACACGGGGAGGGGGAAGGGTCAGCTGGAGTAACTTTGACATATACACTACCAAATGTAAAATAGATATTACATTTATTTTACATTTATCCCTAGTGGGAACAGCTGCATAGCACAGGGAGATCAGCTCGGTGCTTTGTGACCACCTAGAGGGGTGGGATAGGGAGGGTGGGAAGGAGACACATGAGGGAGGGGATATGGGAATAAATGTATACATATAGCTGATTCACTTTGTTATACAGCAGAAACTAGCACAACATTGTAGAGCAATTATACTCCAATAAAGATGTTTAAAAAAAAAAAGAGAGAGTTCTGCTCACCAGGCTACTCAGCCTGCCTAAATCTAGGAAGGACAGCGTGGACCCTCACCTCCTGGGCCCTTGGGGTGCCCTCATCCTAACGCAGTTGTATTCCGAGCTTGTTCATTCGAAAACACTTTCCAGTGACCTCTGCCATCCTTTGTTTTAGAAAGGTCAGGGGGAAAAGGCATCCAGCAAAAGCCCCTGGGCTGGGGCGCCCCCCTCTGGAAGCAAGATTTCTGAGTGCCTGAGCCAGCGGTCCGTCTCGTCCCCTGGACCCAAGGGCACTTCTAGCCTGGGGTCAAAGTCTCAGGAACCTACGGCCAGCACAGTGAGCTCAGCTTATTCGGATGATTTTGAAAAATCCCCCAGTCCAACAGCATCTGAGTCGATGCCCCATTCTGAGGAGTCTCCTGACAGGACGCTGGCGACTTGGTCTGAATTTTCTGCAAGCCTGAAGACAGACTTTCCTCCACCAACTCCCAAGTCTCGGAAAAAGTGGGCCAGGGGTGTTACAAGAGTCATGGTGAAGGAGATGGCTGTGCAGACCCTCGATCCCGCCTTCACCTACCAGTGGGCTAAGGGTAAGCATGTTGGTCGGAGGAGGGAGGGGCAGGCCAGAGGCAACGACAGGCAGGAACCCTGGGGCCAGGAGGTCTGGGTTGTTGTCATTAGTCAGCTGGGGGGACCTCAGCACCCTGTTTCCTCTCCCACAGAAGAGGGGGCTCCTTGGGTACTCCCCACTGTCTTCCAAGCTCTAAAACACTGAAAGGTTTCAAACCAAAGACTAAGGCAGTGGTTCTCAGCTGGGGTGATCCTGGCCCCAGGGGACAGACATCGTCAAGGTTTGGGCGACGGGAAGTCTATGGGTGGAGGCCATGGGTGCTGCTCAACATCCTGCAGTGGCCAGGACGGCCTGGCCAGAGAGTGACCCCGCCCCAAATGTCAGTGTTACCCAGGGTGACAGGAACCGCCTTCTGGGACAGCATGTCCTCAGGCACTTTGTGGGGCCCCAGCATGGGGGCTCCAAGGGCTGCTGTGTTGCCCATCCGGCTGGTTGTCTGAACTCGCTACGTTTGTCGGTAGATTCTCTTCTGGGGTGCAGCAGGCACTGCTCATCGTTTCTCGTGTCCCCAGCATTGGTCTTGGCCCTTGCGGATGGAAAGGTCGCTTTCTTTTAGCGAGTCTCCTGCTCCCTTTTCTTGTCTAGACAACACCCGCAATACGGACAGAGCTTGTTTCCAGACTGTGCGCTGGGGTGCGGTTCTCCCTTTGTTCATTTGGATTTGGGGGCTTAGTCATACATCCGCTGGGACCTCACACCTGGCTGGGGGCGTGACTGTTCTGTTTCTCAGGGAGGAAGGTCAGTCAGACGAGCCAACTCAGATCACTAGAAGGTGTTCAAGGGGATTTTAAACCCTGGTTCTGTGTCCCTCTCCAGGTCCTCCTGCTGCCTTTCTGACAGCCTAGCCTGTGGGCAGCAAATGTGCCCATTTTTGTTTCTGTTTTTGCAATTTAAAGAGATGGACACAGGGTGGGGGGAAGGGTAAGCTGGGACGAAGTGAGAGAGTGGCATGGACATATATACACTACCAAATGTAAAATAGATAGCTAGTGGGAAGCAGCCGCATAGCACAGGGAGATCAGCTCGGTGCTTTATGACCACCTAGAGGGGTGGGATAGGGAGGGTGGGAGGGAGACGCAAGAGGGAGGGGATATGGGGATATATGTATATGTATAGCTGATTCACTTTGTTATACAGCAGAAACTAACACACCATTGTGAAGCAATTATACTCCAATAAAGATGTTTAAAAAAAAAAAGTGAAAAATAAAAAATAAAGAGATGCTTTCATAAAACATTGGTGGTGCTGATTTCCTAGATGCGGCCTGACTTTGAAAGGAGGGAGAAAAAAGGCAGCATAAATCAGCCAGCCAGTTAGAATCCAGGGAACATTCCGAAGCCCTCAAATAGCTGTGGAAGGAGGGCAGAGCCAGGGGAGGGCACGATGCCACATTTGTCAGCCGTGCTGAGCTGTGGTGACCACTTCAGCCAGCACACCTGACTTGTATATTGAACAGGGAGAACCTACCAGAAAGATGGAGGCAGGTTTGGGAAATTTTTAGAAGGGGTAACGGTTAAAAAAGCAAGGAGGGTGGCCATCACATTCAGAAAGAGAAAAGGACAGATTCATGTAGCTTATTTCAGCCTCACACCTGTTGATGAGAAAGTCATTGCTCTGAATCCTGCCCACTCACCTCTCCCCCTTTGTCCTTGGGACAGCGGCCGGCGTAGCGGCCACCGGACCAGCCCTGGGAGGTGCCTACGTGGACCCCTCACCCATCGCCAGCCACGTCATCAGTGCGGATGCCATAGAAGGTAACAGCCCAGCTCACCTTGTGGGTCCCTTAGGTCGAGGACACCCATGTTGGACAGAACAGGAAGGCTACCAGGAACATACCTATGAACCTTCCACCCCCACAGGGCCATCTTTATTTTGTGTGTTCCCCTCAGAGCCTCTCTGTCCAGAATCCATAGGTGTTTTCCTCTGGAAGACACTCAGCCAGTACTGAGCGGCCCAGCCCTGTGGACGTGACACTTGCCTCCTTGCTGAGTGTGGGAGAGTCGTGGGGCCCTGGGGAGGCCCAGCCCAGCCTCGGGCAACAGGAAGACGCCCAGCAGCCACCTTGGGAAACCCAGTCTGTGTCAGGTCCCGCGGGGCTGCTGATGACTCTCATGACACAAGCAAGGATCCGTCTAGAACCTGCCTTTTTTCCCCCATTTCCATTTTCTTAACATTTTTAGAAGATGAAGATATTAAAATATATTGGTTGCAATATGTGAAATATTTATATCCTTAAAAAAAATCTCCTGTTTTTAAACACAGTATTAACCTCAACAATTTTTCCATGTTACTGTGTAGTCTTAATAATGATCATTTTTAACAGTTGCAGTTATTTTTTTATAATTTTTAAACTTTTTATTTTTTAATTTTAATTTTATTTTTTGGCTGCAGTGGGTCTTCGTTGCTGAGCGGGGGGATACTCTTTGTCGCGGTGTGCGGGCTTCTCATTGCGGTGGCTTCTCGTTGCGGAGCACGGGCTCTAGGCGCGCCGGCTTCAGTAGTTGTGGCGTGCGGGCTCAGTAGTTGTGGCTTGCGGGCTCTAGAGCGCAGGCTCAGTAGTTGTGGCGCACGGGCTTTGTTGCTCTGCGGCATGTAGGATCTTCCCGGACCAGGACTCGAACCCGTGTCCCCTGCATTGGCAGGCGGATTCTTAACCACTGCGCCACCAGGGAAGCCCCGGTTGCAGTTATTTTTAATTGTACTTTTATTTAGTTAATTATTATATTTTAATTGCATTTTAAGTTATTTTAATTATGTGTTTAAAAATTCATAGTGTAAAATTTACCCTCTTCCCCATTTTTAAGTGTACAGTTCAGGAGTGTTAGATTCGCACTGTGCGGTTGCAGTTTGGGGAGCCGTGTCACTGGCCTTCTTTCCTTGTGTTGGACGCCGAGGTGAGGCTTCCGGTTCTGCCTGGGAGCTGAGCTGAGAGTGTGAGATCCACACAAAGTCAGCGAAGAGAGCGGGTTCATTTACTACTGAGTAGAGAGAGGCACAGAATAGGCGAGTCCTTTGCTGCTTCCGAAGGTGGCAGCACCTGCAGAGAGCATCCCGACACAGTCCATGGTTGGGGGCTGCAGGGCCCTTGCGGGGAGCGGGTCTGGCCAGGGGGATGGGGCCCCGGGGGCTGCTGACTGACACGGAACCCGGTGCAGCCCTGACAGCATACAGCCCGGCCGTTTTCGCGCTCAACGATGTGCTGAAGCAGCAACTGAGCCTGACACAGCAGTTCATCGAGGCCAGCCGGCACCTGCATGCATCCCTCCTGCGCTCCCTGGACCGGGACTCATTCCATTACCACACCCTGGAGGAAACCAAAGAGGTGACCATGGCGCAGCTAACCCTTCCTGGGAAAGAGGGCAGGCGGCTTCCCACGCTCAGCCCGGGGTGGCGGGGATGCTGGGGGCCCCGCCACCTTCACCTTCAGTCCTTGTGGAAGGAGTCCTGTTCTCTCTTTGGCCATGACCAGGGCTGGTGCGGGGCAGGGGCACTGAGAGCCAGCCGCAGCCCAGGCTCTGTGTGACCTCGGACCAAAGGTGACCTCCTTGGTGAGGGTCCTGTCCCTCTACCTACTGTTCCCGTGGGCCACGACAGGCAGGGCCCCTCTCCTCAGTCCCAAGGGCTAAGCTCAAGGTATGTCACACTCACCTCTATTTTTCCCTCCAAAATTTATTTTTTTGTCTGATTACAAAAAATATTGTATAAAAATTTTGTTGGAGATATGTAGCCTATAAAGTTCTCCATAATTTCAGAGATAACTATTACCAACTTGATATATATTCTTTAGATTTTTCCTATGTAAAATATAAACTGTTATGTACATGTACAATATTATATCTTACATATTTTATACTATGTATAAAATATATTGAAGAGGTATAGTATTTATATATAATAACATGATATATATATTTCTTTACGGAAATGGCATCATACTATATGAGTTGTTCTACATGGTGATTTTTATCATTTTATCTACAAATATTTCGGTATATATTTCTTAAAAATAAGGACTTTAAAAAAATAGTCACAATGCCAGTATACCAAAACCAAATTAACTTTTTTTTTTGGTTTTGCTTGTGGGATCTTAGTTTCTTGACTAGGGATCAAACCCGTGCCCTTGGCAGTGAAAGTGCAGAGTCCTAACCACCGGACAGCCAGGGAATTCCTGCAACATTTATTTTTTTTTGGCTGCGTTGGGTCTTTCTTGCTGCGTGTCGGCTTTTCTCTAGTTGCGGCGAGCGGGGGCTACTCTTCATTGTGGTGTGCAGGCTTCTCATTAGGTGGCTTCTCCTGTTGCAGAGCACGGGCTCTAGGCGTGCGGGCTTCAGGAGTTGTGGCTCGTGGGCTCTAGAGTGCAGTCTCAGTAGTTGTGGCACACCGGCTTAGTTGCTCCGCGGCATGTGGGATCTTCCTGGACCAGGGCTTGAACCCGTGTCCCCTGCATTGGTAGGCGGATTCTTAACCACTGCACCACCAGGGAAGCCCTAAGTTTTCTTGATATCATTAGATATCCAGTGTTCAGATTTCCACTCATCTCATAAAAGTTGTACCTTTTTCTCCTGTCTTTCATCAGTGTCCAAAGTGGTACATCAAGATCGTTTGGGGCTTCCCTGGTGGCGCAGTGGTTGAGAGTCCACCTGCCGATGCAGGGGACGCGGGTTCGTGCCCCGGTCCGGGAAGATCCTCACGTGCCGCGGAGCGGCTGGGCCCGTGAGCCATGGCCGCTGAGCCTGCGCGTCCAGAGCCTGTGCCCCGCAACA
>NW_006788006.1:1682355-1713846 GCF_000442215.2 Lipotes vexillifer
AAAAAAAAAAAAAAAAAAATGATCATTTGATGTCTTAATCTAGAGCAGTGGTTCTCAGCCCTGAGCAGCGTCAGACCCCTGAGGGCCTGACCACTGGGGTTGTGTTGGCAGCAGGGTGGGCCTAGCAGTGGGCGTTTCTCCCATGGGCCCATTGGGGACCCACTTTGAGAACCAGTGCTCTAGAGGCCTTCCCCCCTCCCCCATCTCTTTTGTTTCCTTGCAGTTTATTGGTTGGAAGAAAACAGGTTGTCTTGGGACTTCCCTGGTGGTCCAGCGCTTAAGACTGCGCTTCCAATGCAGGGTGTGTGGGTTCGATCCCTGGTTGGGGAAAAAAGATCCCACATGCCGCACGGTGTGGCCAAGAAAAAGAAAGAAAATAGGTTATCTGACGGTTTCCCACATCCTGGACTGGGCTGATTGCTCCCCAGTGGGGTCCTTTTAACTTGTTCCTCTGTTGGATGTGCATCAGTTGATTGGATGCAGGCTGAAGTGATCTGACTACGTCACCTGCCTGCAGCCCATGTGTGGCTGCCTGCTCTTTGCTTCAGGCCCACACCCTGAGAGTGGCACCTAAGTCCTCCTCCCCAACCTGTGTCCTCTTGAGGGCACCCCGGGTAGCCCTGCCCCTCACCGCAGTCCCTTTTCCCTTCCAGGCTCAGTCAGGGCTCACCCCTTGCAGGGTGCCTGCCCGGAGGCTGCCTGGGTTCATCTCTCCTCTTCTGTTTCCACTGCCACCTGGCATCCCTTCATTTTTTTTGTTAGCACCTGGGGATAGGCACCATCTCCAGGACCCAGAGCCTCAGTAGACTGAGGCAGCAGTGGTGATGGCTTCCCTGTGTGTCCTCTGCCCCACAGTACATCAGGCAACACAGGCCCACCCCGCTGACCATGGAGGCGGCCCTGGAGGAGGTGAAGAAGGAGCTGTGAACGCCGGGAGGTGAGACAGACTCGTGGGTCTAAGGAGCTGGTCCCATAAACCAGCCGTGACGCTCACACCGTAGTTCCCAGGGGACATTCCCAGAGGTGGGGGCAGGTGGCAGCCAGGACTCACCTGAGAGGAATCCCAGCTGCAGCCTTTTCTAGCTGAGTAGTTGAGCCCTCCCAGCCCCCATTTCCTCAGTGTGCATGGCACCCGAGAGGACGTACCACAGGCCAGTGGAAATGGAACCCCAGGTGGAGCTGTCACCACTCGTGGCAGGAGAGGATGCCAGCCTGTCTGGAGCCACATGGAGCCACGAGGAAACAGGACCAGGCGTCCACACCGGGGACTCCCAGGAGACACCAGGGCACAGCTTCCGACCTGACTCCACAATTCAGACGAAGTCTGCACTCAGGACGCACCTCCTCCCTCCTCAGCCTGAGCACGCTTCTTGACTTAAATGCACAGAGAAAAAGGTCTTTAAAAAAAAAGTCTTTATTTGAAGGCAAAACAGTAAAATCCACAAGAAATTGTTAACACGTTTACATTTTATCCTGAATCAGACACGTTTGAACAATTCACAGCTACAGGAAATCTAGAACAAAATCAAATATTTTATCACATCAGGTGGAAAAGTTGGAGAAAATTTTGCATCTTATTGAAAAGAATTTTTCAAAAATGTTTCTGTACAAATAAATGGCACCGCACCAAGCTGTCTGCAGATGCTGAGTGCAGCCGATCCCAGGCTGTCGCTCAGCAGCTCCCGGCAGAGGCGGCTCCCTCCAGCCTCACCTCCCTTTGGGGGCAGCTTGGGGCAGGCAAAGGAAGTGACAGAGCAGGAAGCAGGGCTGGTGGTCCCTCTCCACACTCTGGGTGTGAATGGGCCGTGGCACATGAGTGCTGGTGTGCGGGTTCCTCTCCGTGAAAAACACAAGTAGAGACACTAAGGGTACATATTCTCCAAGGGCGTCATCATTACGTGACCTGGAGATGCCTCAGATAAGTTTCCTCAGAACCTTTTGTTTCTGCAGCGAACAGCAAATGGCTAATGTTCAAACAAAAACAAAAAACAAAACAAAAACACCTCAACTTAAACAGCTTAAATAAGTCTGCACTCAGGGCTAGTGTGTCTCAGAGGAATCAGATTTCAAATTATCTCACTGGGTATCAACCTAGATCAGTATTTTTTTCTAAAACTCAACCATTTGGAGTAAAAATGAAAACCCTGTTTAACTTTGCAAATCAAAAAGGTTTTGTTTTTCCATTTTTAGAGCGAGCAGTACCAGCGCCTGACCTGAGCCTTCTCACAACACAACTGATGGGAGAGTGGGAAGGCCGGCCCCTTGGGCTGGGCTGGCGTGTGCCGTCAGGGCCCCTCCTCCATGCACGCCCACTGGTTTTAGAGGCTCAGGCTGAGGGGAGATGTGAGACAGCCGTTCCTTCAAATGACAAGAATTCTTATCCAGGGGTCTTATGTTTCTCACTTCCCTGTCCAGGGAAATAAGCTCATTGAAGCTCATTGTCGAGTTGCCTGGGCATCTCCTCGTGACTCTTGCTGCTACGTTAGAGCTGGTTTGCAGGTGGGGCCTGGGCCTTCCGCGCCATCAAGCGTGGCACTCGTCACAAGGCCTGCCGAAGTCTTCCTTCTCTTCTGTCGCTCTCCACAGATGGAGACAGTGTGAGAACCGAGCTGTCCCTACCATCTTCCACTGCCAGTAAGCCAAGAAGGGTCCAACAGTCCTCGCTGCCGGTGGCCGGCCACTGGCGTGGCTCCCTGCCCGCGCCGCGCCTACTTGCACTCGTCCCTGGCCTTCATGCGGGCGATGAAGGAATAGCTCTTGTTCCTGCGGTAGTTCTCGTAGGGGTCGTCCAGGGCCACACCCACGCCCTTGTACTGGTCCCACTTATCCCGGACGTCCCCCCCCTTGATGGGGTCCTGGATTCCTTGCTCTTTCACGCCGAGGCCGCCAGATCCACTCCAGCCTGAAGAAGAGAGGGATGAGTGGTTACGGCCCACAGAGGAAGCTGAAATTGTAGTGCATTTACCCTGACATGAAGTTAAATGGAAATGTGTTTGGAGAGTCGGACGACCTGCAGACGTGCAGTTTATAAACGGGAAACTAAGGGTAGTAAGAAAGGACGCTCAGTAAAAACCCTGCAGGCTCAGAAGTTCTGGTCATGAGTTAGAGCTTCCTCTGACTTCATCATCCCCCAACCCCGAATGCCCAGAGCGGATTGTTCCATCTTCCCAGGAACCTTACCCATTTTCACCAGCATCTGATGTCCTTTGTTCTCTTCCCCGAGCCTGGAGTCAGGTATAGGAGGTGCTGAATTAGAACCCAGACCAGCCGAGGAACTAAAATTAAGACAGGTTACATCTTTTAAAAAAGAGCTGATATATTTATTGGAATGAAAACTTAGAATATTACAGCGTGTAGCTTATACGCAGGGTCACCAGCATGAGATGGACACACACACACACATTTCGTGTCTCTAGCTTGCTTCTTTATCCTCTTCGCCGGCAGATAAGGGGGTTCCCTAAGACGGCGGCCCCTGCCTCACACTCAGCGGCACAGCCAGGCCACACTGGACCCGTAAAACGGTTAGAAAATAGAGAGTGCAGCCACTGCCTCAGGCTTTACAACGTGACTGCAGAGGTAACAGCGAGGTGTGAGATGAGGTGCCACTGTCACTGTGCTAGTGCTCGGGGGCCCCGAGGTGCCGCCTTGGCGCGGGCCACCGCCACTGCGTCTTCTAACAACACATTTCAACATTCACAGCAAAGCATCAGAGGGTTCCAGCGCTACCAGAGGTCATTCTGACAGTTAAGACAGAAATCTTACGGCGGGGTGGGGCTCCTGGACCGCGACCGACGTCTCCTTCCCGGGGAATAGGACTTGGACCGAGAGCGAGAGCGGGTCCGGGAGCGGCTTTGTGAGGAGCGTGATCGGCTGCGGCTCCTGCGGGGCCAGGGGAGAGGAGGCGGGTCAGGGCAGCTGCTGAGGAGCCTCAGGCCTTGCATCCCGAGAGGCGGGGCCCTGCTTACCTGGATCTGGAGCGGGAGTAGGAGCGGGAGCAGGAACGAGACCTTGACCTTGAGTAGGAGCCGGAAGACTTGGAGGACCTCGAGTTGGAGCGGGAGGAGGAGCGCCCTCGGCTTTTGGACCTGCTCCGAGACCTCGAGGGTCCGCTGCGGAGACAGGCCTGGTGAGCCGGAGCCCCACCATGGACTGCGCCCAGCCTGCCCCAACCCCCAACTCTAAAAGACCCCTGATGTGCCCAGTCCAGGCGCAAACACGCCCTTTCACATCAGGGTTGAATACAGACAATGGCAAGCTTCTCTCTCGTACTGGTGTTTTAACTTCGGCCTTGTGGGAAACAGCTCCTGGTGGCTCACAGCACCTTTATCGTAGGGTGCCAGGCCCACGACCCAGGCAGAGGCCAGAGCTGACCCCCCTTTGCCTGCGCCGGGCACGACACCATAGCGCGCCTGTCGGCAAAGGCAGAGCTTGCTCCCAGCTGACCTAGAATGAGATGCACTGCGGAGGCCTGACCTCCACACAGGTGGCGGGGTGGGCGGGTGCGCTCTTACCTGTTCCTCTTCTCCTGGCCTTTCCTCCGCCGGGCCCGCATTTTCGCTCGGAAGAACTCATAGAGGCCGTTCTGCTCCCAGCCTTCACTGTAAGACATGGGCGTCCCCTGTATGAACGCAAGCCTCCCTCCCACAGGGAACTTGTGAAAAAGTCACCAGGAATAAGCCCTACCCGACAGGCCTTCCCTCTTTCACTCAGGATGCTGAGCAAGGCCCAGCACAGAAAGCACTCGGGTGGTTATTGCCACAGGGCTGCCCTTTCTCAGAGGAGCGACCAGGCCCAGAGGCCAGGCTGCCCGCTGGGAGGTGGAGAGGCTAGACTGCACTCCCAGCGCTTCGTGGCTCCCACGCCTTTCCACGCTGGGCTTTCTCCAAATAGTTGAAGAGGGTCTCAGGGTTATTGTTAACTGGGGACGAGGAACTCTTGATTTGTGGGTGGATAGGCCCGTGGCCCCAAACAGGGCAGAAGACGATTTTAATTGAAGCGAGGAGGCCGCTGGAGAGGGGATCCCGAGGTAAGCTCTTGTTCTGATATCTCTAATGTGGTAAAAGCCTTTTATCGAGGGCCACTCTATGCGTGGCACACATCATGCAAGCTGGGGGAGAAATGGCATCTCCTAACCACATTTTCTCACCTGGGCCTCACACCGCCCTGGGTGGAAGGTGTGAGTATTCGGAGTCTTTCTTGTGAAGCAAACTGGGGAAGACAGGCCAGGAGAGGGGACAGGGGCCTCCCCTCCCATCACCAGCCCCAGCCAGCGCCTGGTCTCCCGCAGCCCCGTACCTGTTCCTGGGTCTGTCGTGTGACGGAGGGCTGTAAAAGGCCTCCACAGCCGCCAGCAGCCTCTCACTGGGTGGCATGGGGGGAGGAAGGCGGATGTCTTTAGGATCCAAAGGCTTATACTCGTGGTCTTCCAGCTGCAGCAGAGAACACAGCTGTCACTGCTCCCTGCTGGAGCCCATCCAGGGAACTGCGGGGGCTGGGGGAGTCGGGGAGCCGGAGAGCCGGGGGCAGGACACAGTTGCCCTGTGCATCAGAGTGCTGCCTCATCCGGCCCTTCCTGGGAAACCCCACCCTCCTGGAGGGTCTGGCCACACCAATACTTCAATTCCTAAGTGGGGTGGTTGAGGGCTCCATGGAAGTCGACAGAAGCTACAGAATTCTCTCTCTACAAAAATGCAGAGAAGACGTGGCCTCCAAGCTCAGGTGAAGGAAAAGAAGACCCCTGTTAATTCACCGACACGCCGTGGATCCCAGACACCCTCCCCTGCCAACCACCGCCCTGTGCCCAGGCGCCTACCCCAGGGGCCCTGCTATGTGCCCCTTTCTCTGCTCCACCTCCTACCCCGAGGGCAGCCCCGCTGGGCCCTCTGCCTCTGACTCCCTTTGCTGCCCCAGCGTGACCTGTCTCAGCTTCCAGTATGCTAATGTCTCAGAGGGGCCGGGGAGTGGCAGTGACCAGTACACCCAGCATGACCCTCAGAGCGCCCTGAGCCCCAGCCCTGGCTCCCTTCTGACCCCCCCTCCTGCCTTGCTCACCTTGCTCAGCTGGAGACCACCCCTTTTCTGAGAAATCCCTGTCATCAGCCCCTGGGCAAGGTGGCTTCCAAAGGCCAGGACCAAGAGGACCTGCACCTCACGCCCAGCCCAGCCCACTCTGAGCAGCTACCAAACTTGCAGCCCCAGGAGGGAGGCTCGGAGGGAGCAGAGGGGGACGCGGGCCTTGCTCACAGCCACACGTGAGCACGCGAAGTGGTGCTGCTGGCTCAGGCACATCCCCTCTGACTACTGGTCAGGCTCGCTGGGGTGTGGGAATAGAGAGGGGCAGGGGCCAATCGGGAAATGGGTTCCACCTGTGAACTTTCCACGTGGAGACCAAGCATTCAAGGCTAAGCTTGGCACTCAACTTGGCAACGTTACCTTCACGAGGGGGGCCATCAGCCCGGCAGGGAGATCGAAGTAGGGCACGTTGGGGACCAGGCTGGGGTCGTCGTGGTTGATGTGGGGAGGGCCCTGTCGCCGCATATGAGGGGGCTGCCCGTTGAAGCCGTGGGGAGGAGGGCCGAAGTCAGGGTGCTGGGGCCCACCCCAAGGCGGGTGCTCGTTGATCCCAGGGTGAGGCATGCGGTGGCCGGGATGGTGGTGAGGGGGTCCCATCTCTGCAAAACAGAAACTTGACTCAGGTCTGCCGCGAAGTTGAGAGCTGGGCAACGCCAACAGTCCGGTCGAGATCTCCAGGGTAATAAGCGCCAGTGGAAAGGGGCTCAGAATGGGGCAAGGATGCCCACACCCACTTCCTGGGCAGCCCTGCCCAGCACCAACCCTCCGGCTGCTTCATTCACTGCTCAGGGCCACACAGCAACGGGGGAGGAGCCGGGGCTCAGAGTGGCCTGTCCTGCACCCACAGCAGCACCTGACAGACCTCACGGGTGAAAGAAGGAACCACAAGGGAAATCACATAACCTTCAAACAGCCATGTTATGAGCCAAACTGTGTCCCCTGCAAATTCACCCCCAGTACCTCAGAACATGACTGCATTTGGGAATGGAGCCTGTAATGAGATGACTACTTTAGATGAGGTCCTATGAGTGGGCCCTGATCCAATACTGACCGATGTCTTTCTAAGAAAAGGAGATTAAGAGACAGACACACACAGAGAAGACCACGGGAAGACACAGGGAGAGGACAGCCATCTACAAGCCACGGGGAGAGGCCTCAGTAGAAACCAACCCCGCTGACACCTTGATCTCAGACCTCCAGCCTCCAGAACTAACTGCCAGAGAAGAATTCCCTGTTGTTGGAGGCACCCAGTCCCTGGTACTTTGTTACAGCAGCCCCAAGACACTCACACAAGCAAGAAACCTGCTACTGGTCTCCAAGCTCAATTTACAGTCAAGAATGGATTTGAGGATAAAGACTGAAAAGTAGGAGAGTTGAAATGAAATTTTTTAGAAAACAAAAGATCGAGAAAACTAAAGATTCTTCAAAAAGAAAACAGAACACCTAACGAAAACAGCAAGACAAGGAGCAGGGAATGGCACAAGGGCTGCTGGGCCTGGACTCAGTGGCTCGCTCACTCCCTGTCTGCCTGCCGTGGGGACTAGGGAGTTCCTTTTCCTTTCAGAACCCCATCGTCCTTCCTCTTTTGCGAGATACAGGGCCTCACACCTCAACAGCTGGCCTGGTGCCTGGCGGTGCCCACACCAGGGTCGCCGGTCTGCCCTCCTCTGTCACCCTATGACCCTCCTCCTGTCACCCTGGCTCAGGGCATACCAGGCCACACGGCAGGACCGCCAGCAGTGCCACCAGCCCGCTCAGAAGGCCGGTCCGTCAGGCGCCTCTTCCAGGCCCTGCCGGCGAGTGATCTGACCTTCTCAGGGATCACAGGGCAGGACAGGGACGTGATCCCTGGCCCGAGGACGGTGCCCCCGAGGGTGACCTTGCACTCACCAGCTTGGAAGTCCCCCTGAGGGTAGTCAAAGCGGTGAGGGTAGGGCGGCCGCTCGAAGGGGTGCCGAGGGGGGAAGTCGTCCTGCATGAAGCGGGGCGGGAAGCGGTTGAAGTTGTGTGGGTGTGGCGGCTGGCTGAACTGCGGGTGCTGCTGGTGGGGCGGGAAGGGCCCGCGGAAGTGTGGCGGCCGCTGCATGCGGAAGGGCGGCTCACGCTGGCCCCCGCCCCAGGGTGGCTGCTCGTGCTGGCTGTTCCAGGGGCCCTCGAACTGGTTGTTCCAGTTGGGGTCGGGCTGACTGTTCCAGGGGGCGTCGCGCTGGCCATTCCAGCCAGGGTCCCCACGCTGCTCGCCCCACATTCCCTCGTGGCTGTTGTTCCAGGGCGGGCAGTGGGGCGGCCCGCCCTGGTGGTGTGGGTAGGGGGGCTGCTCAGGAGGCTGCAAGGCAAAGAGCAGACGTGAGACCCAGCCTGCACTGGGCACGCGGGCCACCCAGCAGACACCTGCTGACCTCAGTCTCCGGCGGTGGAGGTGGCCCGGCCCCAAGCCCAGCACCCCCCGTAGCTGCAGGCCTACAGCCTGGCTGGGCACTGCCACCTTCACTCTGACGCGTGCAGAGGATGCTGTGGTGCCCGCCCGTCCCCCAGGCCCAGACTCTCAAGTGCTGTACCTGCATCTGGGCTGGGGAGCACCCCGACCCCATGCCTGACAGAAGCTGGGGGATGAACACCAGCCCACGAGCCCCTCAGTGGGTCAGTGCAGGGGTGCGGCCCCACCACTCCCAGGGCAGAGGCTGAGCCGCAGGGCCCACGGCAGAGCCCACCCTGACGACACCCCATCCCTGCCTGTTCTCCCTTTCCTGTCACTTCTCTTCCCTACGCTGCCTCCTGGGGTCACCTGGCCTCTCACACCCTTATCTCAGAGTCTGCTGTGTTACCAGGAAATGGCTTTCTGTAAGTTGAAGACCATAAGCCCTGGAGCTTGCCCAGCTGCTGCTTTGAAGACTTAAAGAGCCAGGACTGCAACCCAAACTCAGGGCCAGGGTGGCCTGTGCCTGGGTGAGGCTGCCCAGAGGGCCACCTCTAGGGTCAGGGCTGGGTGGCTCCACTGACCACAAGCACAGGGAGGCCGGCGCCAGCCGCCACACCCTCAGGTTCTCAAGAGAAGCCAAGAAGCCAGATTTTCAATATGGCAGCTATTTCAATATGTAAGACACCACGTGGACAGGCCAGGCTGTGGTTTCCTATTGTGGACTGTGGGTACACTGCTGGCCTTCAGTGAGGGAGCCCCACTGTTGTGAGCCTAACCTGCCAGTCCCCAAAAAGACTGAGCCGGGAGACACTAGGGGCATGTTTCCACACCAACAAAAGGGGGGAAGTGCCCCCGCATCAGAGGGCACCCAACACTGCAGGGCTCACAGCAGGCACCCAGAGGCAGGAGCTGTCTTTGTGGGGATGCCCCGTCTTTTGTGATGTTAAATCTCTTGTCCGGAAGCTGAGGGTGGGCTGGGGGGACTCACAGCCATGACACTGCACTTGTCAGCCCAGAACTGTCTCCCTTACGCCCCCTCCACACAGGGTCAACCAGGAGGGCCACACCCACCATGCCTGGTGGAGAGGCAAGTGGACACCCAGAGCTAGACCGGATCGCTCTAACCAGGTCCAGTGGCCAGAGAGCAAGCGGCAGGGTGTTTTCCAGTCATGTTATGCTGGATGAGAATGACCCCTGCCCTGGCCTAGAAGTTTCTGACTCCAAGGAACCTGGAGGGAGGGAAGAATGGACCAGCATCCCTGTCCCACAAAATGCTGCTAGCCTGGTATCTCTGACCTTTCCTTTCCTTACGAAAGCACCATGTTCTTTCTAGGGTGATGAGATGCTGACACTGCTGGTCAGACGAGTTAAAAAGGGAAGGAAACAAATCGCCTTGCTGTACTTCATGGTGTGAAACTTCTCAGCATTCACAGGAAAATGGGGACCTGCGTTACAGAGAAGCCCAGATAACCAAAGCTCCCGGAAAGGATGTAAAGGCCCAACTTTCTTCCCAGCTCAGTCCCCATACTTCGGGGAGACTATCACCTTCTTGCCACCCCCCCAAACCCCAGGCTCTGCTGTAGAACCTCGTTGCCCAGGGAGCCCTAAAAGCCCATCAACCCACATAGCAGCCATCACCCACCTGCCTGCCGTCCAGTTGAACCCAAGTGTGCCCCACCTGACCCTGCAACAAGTTCTAAGAGATACCTGCTGTTGGCCCCAAGGAGCAACGGGGTGAGGCTGGTCAAACCACGGGGGCTTGTTAGGTGGGATCTGGTCATGGGGCCCAGGGCCCCGGGGGCCGGTGGCAGCAGGGTCCTGGACCCCTCCTGAGGCGTCGTACTCAGAAGAGCCGGGTATCTGGATAGGAGGCTTGTTGTCATCTAGAACCAGGCAAAAAAGCACTCAGAGAAGGTGGCAGCAGGACGCCCCAACCAAAATGATCTTCAGCAAGCACCCAGGGCCAACCCAGGCTGGGCTCACTGCCCAATAAACCCTTGCTTCTTGACCCCACTGAAAACTGCCATTGCCTCCGGGAAGGCAACACGAAGAGAGGCCTGACCTTGGCCAGGAAACACCCCTCTCTCCTTTGAACGCTTTACAATAAGTATCCTACTTATTGATCGATAAGCCATATTGATTTTACTTTGCTCAAGGATTTTTATCAATTAAAATTTGTATTTGATTTTTGGCTGCACTGGGTCTTCGTTGCTGCGCGCAGGCTTTCTCTAGTTGCAGCGAGCCGGTGCTTCTCTTCATTGCGCTGTGCAGGCTTCTCACTGCGGTGGCTTCTCTTGTTGCACAGCACGGGCTCTAGGTGCACGGGCTTCAGTAGTTGTGGCACATGGGTTCAGTAGTTGTGGCTTGAAGGCTCTAGAGCACAGGCTCAGTAGTTGT
This sequence comes from Lipotes vexillifer, assembly GCF_000442215.2. Lineage (NCBI taxonomy): Eukaryota > Metazoa > Chordata > Mammalia > Artiodactyla > Lipotidae > Lipotes > Lipotes vexillifer. The sequence continues at coordinate 1,693,244 of NW_006788006.1, forward strand.
GGTGCACGGGCTTAGTTGCTATGCGGCACGTGGGATCTTCCCAGACCAGGGCTCGAACCCATGTGCCCTGCATTGGCAGGTGGATTCTTAACCACTGCGCCACCAGGGAAGCCCCCATCATCACTTTATTAAGTACCCTTTTTGCATCTAGTTGAAAGATTTCTTCCCATCTGATCTGTTAGATTTTCTGGTATTAAACCATCCTTATATATTCCTGAGACATACCCTATTTGGTCATGACATACCTTTTAAATACTTTGCTAGATTTCACCTGCTAAGACTTCACTGGGTTGGCCAAAAAATGCCTTCAGTTTTTAAGTAAAAATAAAAGACACGTTTTTCATTTTCACCAAGAACTTTATTTTTTTTTTAAATTAATTAATTAATTAATTTTTGGCAGTGCTGGGTCTTCGTTTCTGTGCGAGGGCTTTCTGTAGTTGTGGCGAGCGGGGACCAGACGCGCAGGCTCAGTAGTTGTGGCTCACGGGCCCAGCTGCTCCGCGGCATGTGGGATCCTCCCAGACCAGGGCTCAAACCCGTGTCCCCTGCATTGGCAGGCAGACTCTCGACCAATACACCACCAGGGAAGCCCCAAGAACTTTACTGAACAATGTATTCACCCTTCTGTTCCACTACCTCCTGCCATTTTTCAGGCAACTTCATAATTCCATCTTCCCAAAACTTTTTATCTTTTTGAGCAAAGGACTGTTCCAGGTGCCTTTTACAGTGTTCCAGGGAATTGAACATTTTTCCATTAAGAGAATTTTGTAAAGACCAAAATAAATGGAAATCCGAAGGTGCAACGTCTGGTGAATACGGCGGATGAATCAGAACTTCCCAGCCAAGCTATAACAGTTTTTGCCTGGTCATCAAAGAAGCACGCGGTCTTGCGTTATCCAGATGGAAGATCATGCATTTTCTGTTGACTAACTCTGGATGCTTTTCGTCGAGTGCTGCTTTCATTTGGTCTAACTGGGAGCAGTACTTGTTGGAATTAATCGTTTGGTTTTCCGAAGAAGCTCATGATAGAGGGCTCCCTTCCAACCCCACCATGTACACAATGTCACCTTCTTTGAATGAAGACCGGCCTTTGGTGGGATTGGTGGTGGTTCATTTCACTTGCCCCACGATCTCTTCCTTTCCACACTATTGTACAGTATCTACTTTTCATCGCCCGTCACAATGTTTTAAAAACGGAACGTTTTCATTATGTTTCAGTTAGAGAATCGCATGCGGAAATACGGTCAAGAAGGTTTTTTCACTTAACTTATGGGGAACCCAAACATCAAAGCGATTAACATAACCAAGCTAGTGCAAATGATTTTCAACGCTTGATTTGGATATTCTGAGTACGCTGGCTATCTCCCGCGTGGTATAACGTTGACTGTTCTCAATTAATGTCTTAATCTGATCTTTATCAACTTCAACTGGTCTACCCGATGGTGGAGCACTGTCCAGCGAGATATCTCCAGCATGAAATTTCGCAAACCACCTTTGACACGTTTTGATCAGTCACAGCACCTTTTCTATACACTGCACAAATCTTTTTTTGCATTTCGGTTGTGTTTTTACCTTTCTTGAAATGATAAACTGTAATATGTCGAAAATGTTGCTTTTTTTCCCTTCTATCTTCAGTATTAAACTGGCTACACAAAAATTCACCAATTTTGATGTCTTTTTTAAAATGCACGCTGATATGACAGCCGTCACATACAATCTAACGAAATTGTTTTGAATGAAGTTAAAGACAACTAAGTGCTATTAGAGCCACCTTGTGGAAAAAACCGAACGAACCTTTTGGCCAACCCAATATGTACCACTTCTTCATCTTTGCTCAGAAGTGACACTGGGTTACATTTTTCTTTCTTTCCCTGTCCATGTCCACCTGGTATCAGTTATCCTAGCCTCGAAAAATGACTTGGAGAGCTTTCCTCTCCATTCTCTGGGATGGTTTGTACAGGAGAACTGTCTCAGTTGTAAGGACGTGGTTACACTTACCTGTGAAATTACCTGCCTGGTGCTTGTAAATAGATTAGAATCTGCTCCTCGGATTGGGCCTGAGACTACAGAACCAGACCCCTTCCTGGGGGAGGAGACTCTGCTTTCTGGAGGCTGCCTCCTGGGGGCAGGTGCTGAGGGAGCCACGTACCAGGCTGGGTGGTTGGTGGGATGGCCGGGGCAGGCGTGGGGGCGGGGGGTGGCGCAGGCGGCGGCGGCGTGGCCTTGACTTCAGCTTCCATTTGCGGCATCTGGATCTGTGGCTGCGGCTGCTGCTGCTGCTGGGCCAGGCTGTTGACAAACTCCTCGTGCTGTGTCTTGAGGGTCTGGATCTGCTGCTGGAAGGCCAGCTGCACCGGCTGGACCACCGAGGAGTACTCATTGATGAGGGTTGCCTGGTGGAGAACAGGGCAGCCGGCACTCAGGACATGAGACTCAAGGTCCGAGACCCTCTGGAGCAGCACGGGGACAAATGCCTGGGGAGCACCCAGAAGGTTGGGGTGATGCTGCGGGCAGCAAGGCCCAGGGACCCAGGGCAAGCAGGCGATTGTTACGTAAAACAATCAACTTGAGCTTGACAACCACAGAGCATCTCAATCTAGCCGAACCTGGTGACGTTTGGTGCTGGGCAGTTTAGAATTCCCTAACAATGGGAACAAGCAAGGACAGCCGTGCCCTGGAGTGCCACACAGACATTAAAATCCCACCACTGACAAACTCCTAGGACATGCTCACAGGCGGTACTTCTTACTCACTGTATGGCTTTGAGCAAGTCACAACCTCCCTGGAGCCTCAACTTCCTCACCTGTAAAATTGGACAATAACGGGACCTACCTCTGAGGACTCGGGGAAAATGCAGTGAAAGGAACTTGGGTAACTCAGTAACCATGAGCTGCTACCGCCAACTCAATAGGAGAAAAGCAGTGAATATCACTGTGGTATGGTGGTATGAGCCCATTTTTATCTATCAATTAAAAAAAGGGAGTAAAACTTAGAAAAAGTCTGAAATGTACTTTCCTCATTTGCCTTTCTGAGCATGAAAGCTTCTCCCCTGTAGGGAGGGTGGCAGTCAGGAGCATCACAGAGGAAACGGTCAACATATAGCTTCTCACATTCAACCAGACCTGTGCAGGAAGACATCTTCCGGCCTGGGAAAAGGGGGTGTGAACTGTGTCTTTCACCCAAGCAGCTGTAGATGGGGTAGCAACGCCGGCACCACAGGAGAGGTGACCAAGGAGATCCGGCCCTCCTCTCCCTGCTCTGCGGCCCCGACCTGAGCAGATGCCCCCTCAGAGAGAAGCAGATGTGCACACGGGACACTGTGCACAACACGATGACTGTGGCAGCCTAGACTATGCCAGGGTTTCCTCAGGCTCCCATCACACCTGGAGGACCAGAGCAAATGGGCCAAAGGCACCCCTGAGAGCAGAGCCTAAAGCAGGTAACCTGGTCACAAGCGCACCAGGAAAAGTCTGGCGGGCTCGCCTGGGAGGGCTCACTGGCTGCTGTGGACGGGGTGGGGGCCCCTGAAGCTGCTCCTCAGACTCTGCCTCCCACCACTCACCACCATCCCAGGGGCACGCCAGGGAGTCCAGTTGGGAAAATGCCACCAGGACTCTGAGGTCACCACCCTACTGGTGGTGCTCAGCCCCCAACTTCAGGGAGCAGCACACACCTGGTACTGGCCGAGCCCCAGGGCCGGGCTCTGTAACTGCTGGATGATGGAGTCATCAAAGTAGCCGTTCTTCTCCCAGAGCTGCAGGAGCTGGACGTTGGGGAGGAGGGAAAGGCCATGTCAGGGGGAAGACGAGTGCCACCCCCGCTAGCCCCTGCTCATCTCCCGCGCCCCCGCCCCCTGCCGGCTGCCCCCTGTACCCGGGCAATCTTCTGCTGCTTGTCCTCCTCCACGGCCAAGAAGCTGGTACAGTAGATGGGCACCACGACCTTCTGCAGGGCGGCCAGCAGCTCCCGGGCCTGCTTGCGCTGGCTGTGAGGGAGAGACCTTCCGCGCGTCAGGGCCCTGGGGCGGGACCCGGCCACGCGCCCGTTACCATCGCGGCTCCAGCCACAGCACCCTCTGCCTTCTTGGGACACGGGCCCCCAACCCGGCTGGGACAAGGGCTGGGCTCCCCACAGGATGGATGGACGGCAGTGGGAGGAGGGAAAGAACACAGCCTGGGGACTTTCAGAGCAAGGCCTCTCACCCTGGTCCCCTTATCAGTAAGATAACCCTTCTCTCCCAGGGTGGCCTAAGGATGGACAGATGCAGGCCTGTGAGAGCCCCAGCTGCCCACAAAGGCTGAGCTGGGGTTGCTGTGGGTACAGGGCCTTGTCCATGCAGCCTCACCCGGCACTGTCACCCCCTAGGCACGAGGAAACCTGGGCTGGGACCCCACGTTCCACGAGGCAGAGGGAGTGTGCGGGCTGCCAGATGCCTAGGAGCCTGAGGCCTGACAGGGTGAGGCGGCCTCTCGGGGGGCACGCCGCATAAATGAGCGTGGAGGGCCCGCAGCTGTACAACGAGGTGGCAGCGCCCGGGGAAGAAGGTGGGCAGCTAGAACCCCTCTCAGAGGCGAGCTCACCGGAGGGAGCTCAGAGAGAGCAGCAAGTGCCCGGGGCCGGGAAGCCAGGTTGGGGGAGGGAGGGCAGCCCAGGCAGGAGGACGGGGCGAGCCGCACTGGGCTTCCAGACAGTGAGGCTCAGGAAGCGGGTGGCTGGAGAAGTGCCAGAAACAGGGCTGTCTCTGCAGATCTGCCCTGAGTCAGCGGAGCGGCTGGCGGAGCAGGAGGCAGACAAGGTTCCGAACAGCTACTTATTTCCCAATGGCAGAGAAATAGGGGAAGGTGATGTAGGGAGCGCGTAGTGACACCGGAACCGCCTACGTGGCACATGAAGCGGGGAGGGGCAGGGCCCGGCTGCACGTGGGCAGAAGGGGCAAGACCTGGGTCTGAGTCTGCTGCCCTCACAGGAGCTGTCCCCCAGCCAGCCAAGTTCAAAGACAAACGTGGCAGCCAGTCTTCACAGCTACAGGCTAGCCATACTAGCACCGTGAGCTTTCCCCTGTCTCTGGCCTAGGCATCTGGTTTCTCGACTTAACCTTTGTCAAAAAGCACCGAAGAGGCCATGTGGAAATAAACACTGGCCTGGCCTTAGGAGGGCTGGGGGGTGGGGGTGGGGGGCAGAGGGTTAGCCAGGGGTACCCTATGGGAAGATTCCTGAAGCAGAGCAGAGTCAGGTGACTGAGGTGTGCGTAGGTCAGTAAAAGGGAGCTGGCAGCTGACAGAGACACTGAAAAACACCCAGAAACTGCCCTGAGAGCAAGGAGTGAGGGGACAGCGGCCCCAGGTGGGGCGAGGGGTCTGGGGTAGCGGCTGAGGTGGTGGGCGGTGCGGGTGGCTGTCCTCCCGATGGAGGGCTTGTGGCTCAGACCAACCCTCCCCCTGGGTCTTCGGAAGAGTGGTTCCCAGTCCCGGGACAGGCCAGGCTCCGGAGCGCAGAGCATCGGCCGGGAGAGGGAGAAGGAGCAAGAGGGAAGGCGGAGCTGGCAGGGCCCTCACCAGTGGTGCAGCACATCATTGATCAAGTAGATGAGGTGCAGCCGCAGCTCGAAGTGCGCCCCGTCGGCCGTGATGCGGTTCCGGAGGTGGCCTGCCATCAGCTCGCAGTGAGGTGGGGACTTGGCGTTGCTGAACATCCAGTTCTTCCCAGCCTGCAACAGGCAGGGTGGTGGGTGAGTGGGGCTGGCCTTCCCCAGGCCAAAGTGTACAGACGCCCGGGAATGTCGGATGGCCTCTGCCTGCCTTCCACTTTTCTTGGTGGGGGAGCCCACGGAAGTGCTCATGCGGGAAGGGGATGCGGAGACGGGGTGCCCCTAGAGCAGCCCTGGCCCAGACTGGCTGCAGGAGCTCCCACCTAGTCAGGAGCACCAGGTTCTGGGAGCACGCCCCCAGCCCCACCCCGCCCTCACCGAGATGGCATCTTTGGTGCAGGTGTCGATGATGGGCTGTAACAGGTTGTCAAACTCGTTCATGTCCAGCTGGGTCTCCTCCAGGAGCTTCTGCATCTGCTGTTCCACCGCGTGGGCCACGGCTGCTGTCACCTGCTCCTAGAAGGCCAAGTGGGACAGAGACTGTGTGAGGAGGGACCTTGGCCCAGGCCCAGGCAGGCTGGACCATCAGTGCCCTGCCCCCAACACTCACGCCCGAAGCCTGAGACACACATCTGTTAAGTCACGGCTGTAACAGGCAGAGCAGGCAGAGGATAAAGCCCGACAAGATACAGGGGGAGACAATGTCTCCCCGGAGATGACAGACAGAAAGATTAAGACCCAGAGGAACAAGGAACCTCTGCACGTCAATTCACCAAAAAAAGAAAGAAAAATGAGTGGCAGGTGTGAACATGGTATGGAGAGGACAAATATAAACAGTCACCAGTCAAATAAAAGCAGAACAACCTCACTAGCAACCAGGAAGTCCGAAATTAAAACATGACGCCAGACTTCTGCCCGTTAGGTTGGCAAACTGAGATATGGCTGAGACCCGGTGCTGCTGGGGGGACAGGCAGTCAGCCCCAGGGCTGGCTGAAGCCAGACTGCCCAGTCTGTGACGAGTTCCGTATGGAAACTGAGTAAGCATTCTGGAGCATTTTGTTTTCAATAACACAACCGTAACTTATGTCTTGACTCCAATACTAAAATTGGGGCTGGCGTTTCAGATATCTTTTCATCCATCTTATGTTTCTGGCAACCTATCCTATTGTATTTGGCCAAAGTACCAGACTGTGATGGATTGGGACAAAAGGGTCCTTCCCCACAACAGCTTAGGGTGACCTAACTAGCAGGAGCTGGTGCCGGTGGCACCAGAGGCCACCTGGATTCTGTCACACAATTTCCAATGTGCAGTCTCACTTGTCACATCCACTCCAGCACAACGGGTGTGTGGGTATCAAAGCTCGTGCAGTGACCTCACTGGGATGAGAAGCAACCTCCGTGTCCAGCATCGGGGTCAAGCTAACACAACATGGGTGGTGGCAGCACTGGAGGGATAATGACTGTCAGGTGCCGAGCCCCGGACAATGGGACATCCCCGTCCTCAGCGCTGACACCGAATATTAGCGTCAATGTACGGATACAAAAACTGAGGCACAGAGGGTGAACTCTGGGTACCCACCTCAGGTCAAGAGGGGCGGGGGAGGGGGAGGAGCTGGCCCATACCTGTCTGAGGGCCAGCAGGTGCTGCTCCTGCTGCTGCAGGTTCCACTGGCTCTGCTGGATGAGCTCGTCCATGGATGGGGTGCCCTGGGCTGGCGGGATGGGCGCAGCGGGGGCCAGCGGGGGCTGTGGCAGTGGTGGCAGGGCCGTGGCCGCTTCCAGCTCTGGGGCCTGCTGCTTGCAGATGACTGGCAGGAGAGGAGGAGAGGTGGCCCCTGTGAGGAGGTGGCTGGGGTCCAGGTATCCCCTTGGCCGCCTCTTGGGCAGCTCTGAGCCCCGGGGGCTCCCCTCCCTATACTCACCACCCAGAAGAGGACCCCTGCGATGTGCCGCCGCCATGCGTGCCCTGTATCATGGGGCCTAGCCCTGGACCCCTTCTGCCTTCCTGCTCGTCCTCTCCTCCGAGATCTCTGGCACTGTCATCTCACCACTCGCTAGCCAACACCGTCCAGCCTTGCCCACTGTCCTTCGGCCCAGAGGAAGCCTGAGCCTACCCCCTCCACCTTCTCCACACTTGCCTGGGCCTGAAGAAACAGCCCCTCCCCGAGGGGGTCTCTCAACCCCCAGCAACCTCGGCAGCTATTTCTAATGCCTGCTGTCCCCCAGTCTACTCTCCCCTTTCAAGACAGCAAAGCCACTGGACCTCTGGATGGCGACCAGCAAACCCACGCACCTGCAGCCCTACGGCAGGAGCACGGCAGCACCTGACACATGCTGTGGCCTCCCCACACCCCACCCTTTGCCTTCCTTCCACTGACTCTACTCCTCTGCATTCAAGGGTCAATCCATATTGAGGCAACGTGGGATGCCCTGTCCTGCTAGCAGGAGACTGCATTGGGCAGGTGCAGGCCCCAAACCTCGTCAGATGAGACGGGAGGGGAGGACTTGGGGGAAGGGTCCCTGGACAAGATGGCCTCCACCTCTGCATTTGGGCCTCGGCTGGTCTGAGCGTGACCACGCTCTGCTGGAGCCCTTCTGAGTCCCACTCTAAGGGGGCCCAGCCTTTGGACAAAGCCATAAAAGGACGGTGGGGTGCAGGGTGTCATCCAGGGCCCACCACTGCTTAGGTCTGAGGCAGGCCTTCACCAAAGGCACCTTATGGGACTACCCCCACCCCCTGACTTGAGCTCTGGATCCTACCCTCCCAGGGACGCTGCTTCAGGAAATGTGTCCTCTCGCTCTCCTTCCTTCATTTTCTCTCTTTACTGACTCTGCCCCAGCAACATCTAAACACACCAAAGTCTTTGATCTTCAAAAGCTCCCTCTTCATCCATGCCCCGCTCTCAACAATTTTACAGCTAAGATTCATCTTCAATTCTTCATCTCCCCTTTATCTCAACCCACAGAGGTCTGGCTCCGCCCACCCACCCCAACCCCAAAGCCACTGCGGTCATCCCCACTCAGCCTGATGGCCCCATCTCAGCTCCTTGTCTCATGTGGCCCGTGTGGCCATCCCCTTGGCCCCTTCTTCCTCTATCCGACCCTCACATACCGAGATGCCCAGTCTGAGAATTAAGCCCCCTCCTCTGAGCAAGCCCCCAGGGGAACATGACATCTTCCTGTGGCTGCAGTTAAAAAGTGCACTCTATGACCCCTAAATCTATCATCACCATCCTGGATTCCTCAAGCTTTGGGTCTAATTACAGACCAAATAGCCACTGCTTTCCACCGGCACCTCAAACAGGCATGGGTTCCCTCTCACCCTGCGTTCCACCCCCTCCAAAGCTCCCCTTCTGATCCGTGGCTGGTACAGCTACACCACATACCCGAGCCAGAAGTGAGAAGGTTCATGCACCTTTCTCTCCCTTGCACTTCACACTAACAAGCTGCCCCACACAGTCAAGTCACCCTCCTAGATCACATGCCAATCTATGTGTGTCCTGCCATCACTGCCATGACTCTGCCGTCACCTGCATCAACCTGGGAACTGGTTTCCCTGCATCCAGTCCTGCCGTCCCTCTCCTTCTCTACTCTGTGGCTGTAGTGCCGCTGCTCAAAGCGTGGTCCAAGGGCCAGCCCCAGGCGACGCCAAGACTAGACAAGCACAGAAACGGCGAGGGAGTGTTTTGGCACTTTTACAGCAATTTGATGTTTCACGATGCACGTTTTTTCCCCCATTTTTTTCTTTGCTTGGTCGTGCCACGTGACTTTGGGGATTTTAGCTCCCCGAGCAGGGATTGAACCTGGGCCCCGGCAGTGAAAGCACCCAGTCCTAACCACTGGACCGCCAGAGAACTCCCATCATTGTTCACATTTTTATTGTACTTTGCCAAACTGTACTTTTTGCAACAGATCAGAAAAAAACAAAAAACAGTCCTTCACCAGAGTCGGTAAGGCGCCAACCTCAAGCGGTCCCAGGACTCAGTCTTCTCAAATCACCAGGGTGAAGGGCTGGCTACAGAGAACACAGTCCTGAAACCCTTCTACAGCTTCCCCAAAGCTTCCAGAATTCCTAAGTCCTTGGTAAGCCAGCCCTCCCTGCTGTGCACCCTCACTTCTGGCCGCTCCAAGAATCCCTCCTTCTCTGGGCTTCAGGCACCCTGAGCTTTTGCCCCCCTCCTCCCAGCCCCTCCTAAGGCTCATGCCTCCATCCCAACACTCCTGGCTCCTCAGTTTCCGTGTGTCTAACTCTGACACGGACTTTAATGGCAACGGAGATATTCTTACCTGCAGAAAGCATTTCCTGAGTCCCGATCTTCCCCTGCTAGAAACACCCCAACTTCCCCCCATTATGGCACCAAGTCCCAAGCAGCCCCCGAATTATGACTTTCAGGGTGGGAGTGGGCTCCCCTCGCAGGGGAAGCAGCTCTCACCTCATGGTCACTTGAACCCAAACACCATCCTCCCCTGCCCAGTTATGCCACCCGCATCAATATCCAACTGGCGCTTCAGTTCACAGATTCTACCCCTTAATCCCACCTGTCCCCAAGCCCACTCCCTTTACTCAACTCGCCGACTCAATTCAGACTTTACCACCAACTGCCATGCCAGCCTCCACTCACACTCCCTCCAGCCTGTTCTCCACGCAGGCCACACAAACCTGACCCACCTCTCCCTTGTTTCAACCTCCCTTGTGGCTTCCCACTGCCTACAGCAGAGGTTTTAAAGTTGACGTGCTGGGGCTAAGGAACGGTTGCTCCAGAAACACATAAATGGGTACATTTTGCCTAGGCAACCTGAAATCTTCCCCAGCCTCATCTCAAACCTTAGACAGGCACCAGAAGAACCCCTGGATTAAGGAAGAAAACCAAAACTTTCCCCTGGAAACTTTCCCACTCCAGATCAACCCCCTCCCCCATCTACACACATCTACACTCCAGCCATGCTAGGCCTCTTATGATTCCTCTCCCGGCTCTCAAAAACACACTGTGCTTGTTCAAGCCACTGTACCTTTGCTATGTCTTACAAACTATCGATCACCTACTACCTGCTACCTATTAGGCACAACACTGACCCAAACAAGGTCTGGTTGGCCTCAGGGAGCTTGTAGTCCAGGGAGCATTCACCTTTCAATGTCCACCTACTTGGCAATCTGAAACACAACGTTATCTAGAAGCTAGGGATTTGCTACTGAACAATACAGATGTGAACTCAGGAACTATTTATCTGTTATTCAAAGACCAGCTAGAACAACTGACCTCATCTTAAATTCTCTTAATTTCAAGCCGGAACCTTGAAGCCCAAACCAGTGAACATAAACAGCTGCAAAGAACTAAAGCCCACAGGACAATTAGTTTTGATCTGGACTGCAACCATCTGAAATGCACAAAAACCTTGCTGGACCGACAGAGAGCCCGCAAAGGGGGGTGGATGGCACCTGCCAGGAGGGTCCCACCCAGTCCGGCTTCTATCACTTCCTCCCTGGAAAACACTGAAGCAGTCACTCTACTCGCTGATCTCAGACATCATGTTTGCAAAAGAACAGAAATCCCTGATCCGGAGCCCAGAAGGAGAATCGATAACCTCGCTCTCCATGACACTCGGACCCTGAAGCCGCAGGGCTGTGAGAACAGCCGAAGGAATCGTGAAGGCCGAACTAACCCATTTTCACAGAGAAATAGCATGCGACCCAAAAGAAGGCGTTTTGTGGCAGAGCCCGAAAGTGGAACCAGAGAAAGGATTCGCTCGAGGGGGCGGCCTGAGAGCTGGAGAGGACTCACGCTGCTGCTGCTCTAGAGCCAACTTGCACTTGTAGTAACTGTAGAACTCGCCTCCGAACAGAAACGAGAATTTCGGGTTATCCTTCTGCTTCTCCATCGTCATCTTTTCAAACTCGGGCCCGTTCCGGGCCACGAACTGGGCCAGCTTGTCGATGACATTTCGGAGTTCCTGGTCTGGAAGACGGAGAAAAGGCCACGCGGGGCGTCAGCGAGGACCGCCCAAATCCGGGGGCCCTGGCTTCCCGGCCCGCGTCCGCGGGGCCGGGGTCCCTAGGGGTGGGCCCAGGAGCAGCCGCCCTTCTACGGGTCCCGATAGGGGCCAGAAGCGCTCCGGGAATGCGGGGATCCGCGGGAGAGGCCGCAGGCGAACCCGGGAGGACGAGCCCCGCCCCCTCCTAGGCCCGGGGACCCCGAAAGGCGGGGCGGGTCAACAAGGGATTCCGGGGAGAGAGAAACGGCCCCCGAGCCCGGGCTGGGCCTCACCATCGGGCGGCAGCGGCATCTCCATGGCTCCGGCTGCGGGGAACGTCCTCCACCGCCACCCGATCGCCCACCAGGGCCGTCTGCGGAAGCCGGCCGGAAGTGGCGCGAGAGAGCCTTTTACGGCTGGCCTCGCGGGCTGCTTCCGCCCGCCACTTACGGCCGTCGCCGGGAAACCCCGGAAGTGAGGGCACAAGGCGGGAGGGAAGAAGCCGCGCGAGGCCGGGCGCGCAGGAGGGGCTAGCGAAGTGTACGCGCAAGGGCTTTCCTGCGCATGTGCGGAGTGGGCTCTTGTCGCGCGACGCCCGGGAACTGCTAGAACTGAGCGGACGGCCGTTATCCGCGGCCGGGGCGTTTTCTCAGCTCAGCGTTGCAACCCGAAGGCTTGGCCGGCCTCGTTCTCCGCGGGACTAGGGGGCCTGGGGTGTTCCTGCCCCGGTCAGGGCCTGTTTCCTCCTCGCGGGGCGGCGGTAAGGAAAATACGAGGTGAGGTGCGTCTGGGCGGCTCCTGGGCCGCGACGCCTGTCACAGGCTCCCGGGCCCGCCCGGAGGTAGAAGCAGAACCGGGAGGCTATGGGCTTGGCGGGGATGGAACTGAGCTTATTGAGGTTCAAAAGGAACTCCTTTCCGTTCGATTTCTTTCCCTCGATCCAACGCTTTGGTAAGGAAGACTTTAGGGCGAGCGGACCCCACCCGCACCCCCGCCGGCCTCAGACTGAGTGCGCCTCTTTGGGGCTCGCGTGGCTTCTGTGCAGTCATTCAAGCAGCGGGGAAGGAGTGAGCGTCCAGGACCTACGGGTGCTGGGCCTTCTACGCTGCGCGTGCAGAGGGCAGGGCGCCACACTGCAAGATGCATTTACGTTGTATCCGAAACGATGATGGTAAAGTTAACGCATGCTAATAGTGGGGAAAATTAACAAGCCGCAGCAAACATTAGGGAAATGTAGACTGTGGACTTGCCCCGTAACGTGACTCTCGCCGTGAACATTAACACTTTAGTTGGCTATACCTCTCTATTTTATGAAAATATCTGTGTGTTTTAGATACATTTCTTTTTTTGTTGCTACGTAACTTCTGACGCTTATGGATTGTCTCCTGTACGCCAGATACTGCCTTAGACCAGAGGCTGGCAAACTTTTTCTATAAAGGGCCAGATAGCAAATATTTTAGGCTCTTGTGGCCAAGAGCCAAAATTGAGGCTATTATGTAGTGCTTATATAACCAAAGAGAAAAATGTCCAGAACACTTTTTCTTGGTGGAGTTTAAAATATAGCAATTGAGTACAGTTTAAATAATTTAGGTCTAATGAGAAGAATGGAGTGCTTTTCTGGGGATTCCAAGTCAGTCTTTCCTGTCATCAACTGATTGCAAATGTTCACCTGTAAAGACCATTCTTGGTTCACAAAAAGGCAGGTTGGGGCTTCGCTGGTGGTGCAGTGGTTGAGAGTCCGCCTGCCGATGCAGGGGACGCGGGTTCGTGCCCCGGTCCTGGAAGATCCCACATGCCACGGAGCGGCTGGGCCCGTGAGCCATGGCTGCTGAGTTTGCGCGACAGGCTCCGCAACGGGAGAGGCCACAACAGTGAGAGGCCCGCGTACCACAAAAAAAGCAAACACAAAAACAAAAAAAAAGGCAGGTTGGATGTTGCTTGTGGATGAAACAATGAACGAGTCAGACCTAAGTTCTTGTTCTCATGAGCCCACAGTCTCATGAGACCCATAGATCAGTAAACAAATATATCATCTCAAAGGTGTTATTGAGGAAAACAGAGGGTGCTAAGACCATGATAAGGGAGGAGGGTGGTGCCTACACTGATAGGGTTATCTGAGAAGGCCCTTGGGCAGTGAGGTTTGCACTGAGATCCCACTCCGGAACCAGCTATGTGAACAGTCCAGGCAGGGGGAGTGTTCTGTTTAGTATATTGCTCAGTAATCTGGATAGTGTGATTTTTCCATGCCAGTAAAGAACTGTATCAAGAAGCTTTAACTTCTGATCCACCATGGATAGATTTCAGAGATAGCACTCATTTTTGTGAGTTGAAGATACACAGCACTTATCAGATTCTTAACGGGATCTGTGAACCAAAACACGTTACAAATCTGGTCATTTTTAATGACTGCATAGAACAATGTGGTGTGGATTTACCATAATTTTTTGAAGCCAGACCCTATGAAGTCTCTTGAGTTGGTTCTACTTTTAAACCACTATTAAAAGTTTTAGTGTATACATAGATCTTGTGGTCAAAGGGTTTGCACTTTTAATGCTGACGTTGCTCAACTGTCCACCAGAAAGGTTGTACACCCATGACTACTGCTATCATACATTCATCTCATAGTGTTTAAAATGCCCTTTGAGACTGGATATTTAAGCAACACAAGGCCTCCCCCAGGCTCCTTTCAGTGGGCCAAATCAGAATCCGTTGGTCAGGAGAAAGCAGTAGAGAGAGTTGCTAGAAGTAGAGGCTCCTGCAGACCGACATGGTCTCCAAGGACCTGGGAACAAAAGTCTTAAGTAAGCAAGTAAAATGCACACCCCTTGGTGAGATGAACTTGCTGAGGGGCCCACCGAACAAGCAAAAAGGAAAGAATTTACAACCCACACGCATACCCACTTTGGTCCTGCAAATGTGCTGTGAGGAATTTATCCTAGATTAGAAGCATGTGCAACATTGTGCGCTGCAAACTCATCCCATTAAAATAGGATTTAATGTGCAGCAATAGGGGTTGGTTAATTGTAGCATATCTTATAATACCATGTACACAGACAGAATCAAGGGATAATATTTAGTAACAAGGGAAATGTTTCTAGCATATTTTTTTAAAGCAGTTTACAAAGTAATATGCCAGTTTTGAAAGAAGTGCATATATCCTCTCCAGAGGCAACTGCTGTGTCCAGCTTCCTGTGTATCTTTTCAGAAATAAACTATTCACAAGCACCTTTGTATATCTCAGCGATATATTTTGGAAGTTGTTCTTTATCCCATTCTTTTTGACATCTGTATAGTCTGGATAATTTTTTGGCTTTAGTAATTTTTTTCTAACTTAAAAAATATATAGACTATAAAAATATACAGACCAGAAAAGTTGTTACTAAAAAAAGTAGGGGGTTGACTGAGGAAATCTAGGCCCATCTAGACCTATGTTCTCAGTAAAGCAAAGCTTGGTGTGACCGTCACCTCATCTGCAGTAACTGAACCCCATGTGATCAACTAGCTGAAGCCATGGCAGGAGGAATGTCATGTGGGAACAGAAGAAGGTCCTGTCCTGTTCTAGACATGAGCATTCCTTGGGCCTGATCATGTGTCACCAAACGAACCCCTGGTCACAAAGGAGCTGCCCTGGGGAGAGAAAGGAGTCCAGTGTCTGGGAGCAGACATCCCTGAGGAGGGGTTCGGGCTCTGGTATCTGAGCAATGAGGCCATCCTTAAACCTGGCCCTGCCTGACTTACAAGGCAGTGACACCATCCCCAGCAGAGCCTCTTGAGGCCCTGCTGGAACCACAGCAGACAACTGCAAAGTGACTTGGGTCATCTGGACATCAGGGTCTTACTTTAGCAGTGTGGCCAAGGCAAGTGAATTGAAAGGATCCCCTTTGATTGCACCAGCTCCTCTTCCGAGTGTATGACAAACGTGAGGAAAAACAAAACCACTCACTTCATTGAGGCTGCTTTGCAGGGCAAAGGGCCCTGGGCTTGGAGTCAGACACTTGGGTTCCAGGCGTGTTCCATGGGCCAAGCCTGACTTTCTCTGTTACCATTTCCCTCTGTAAAATAGGGCTAATACCTGCCTCTTGGGTCCTGATAGTTAAACAAGCATATATAATATAAAATGTGAAGTAAAATACTCCATGAATTGAAAATGCAAGCCAAAACATTCCCATATGCCACTGGAATAATTACCCTGTACTTCCTTTAGCATTTTCTGCCCCACCTCCAACACAGCACTTGTGTGCTCCTTAGTCACACTTCCATAAATTAAACTGAGTGCTCTGAGGGTAGAAGGCTTACATATCTGTTTCCTGTACTTGGCACCATATGCCAGTTTTGAAAAAAGTGCATATATCCTCTCCAGAGGCAACTGCTGTGTCCGGCTTCCTGTGTATCCTTTCAGAGATAAACTATTCACAAGCACCTTTATATATCTCAGCAGTATATTTTGGTGCTCAGTAAATCACTGAACAAAAGGATTATGAATTAAAAGGATGTGGGCAATTGTTATAGGAGAAACTCATACCCATCATCTATGATTGAAGGAAATTCTCTGTTGGGAGTGGTTTCTGAGTAATATGGGGGGAAATGGGCTTGGAGGCAGACTTCAGTGTGATCCTGGACAAATGACTTAACCCCTCTGGGCCTCACAAGGTGAAGAGTAATCCTTTGTGGATTGTGTGTGAAAAGCCCACACGTAGCAGGTACTCTGTTGCTCCTCATACAGATGTAAGCACAGCTCTCAGAACATTCTTGGATTTTCCATGTTATTCTGTTCAATAAAGGCATGTCATTAACTGTTAAGCTGTGATTCTAGTTTTATCCTACTGGCTCATGAATTCACAAGTCACATGTTTAAATTTTGGCTTAGAAAAGATAAAAAAGTTGCAATACACCTGAATGTGGGAACCAAGTTGGTGTGCTCTTTACGCCTCTTACACGTTTTGTTGCTGGGCACACTGATGACAGGGTCATTCAGAAAGGGACCCTCACTGACAAACTGGGACCAATCTTGATTCCCTGGAGACCACCATTTATTTTTGGTAAATGCCAGCCATGAATATACACAGTATCATTCCCACAGAACAGTCTATAGCATGAAAAGTGCTGAAAACAAGGTGACAATTGAAAAAAAGAATTCACAATGTTCAGATTCTTCAATAATTTAATGTTCTATGCCCTTAAGGCTGTTAGACCTTAAGGTATCCAGGTCTGGTTATGTCCCAGTGATAACAGAGGGCCTGTTGCATGATGTATGCCAAATACACAGTAAAATCCAGAAATTCCAAGTGCTTCGTCATTTGAACCTATTTGGCTTCTCTCCTTTGTAACAGGGGTTTGATTTTCCCAATAATGAATGAATTAAAATAAGGTGCTTAAAAATTCCACACTGAGTCTCAAGATAGTGAACAAACACTATTTAAAAATGCCCTCTGAGCCTCAGTTTCCCCTTCTGTAAAACGAAGGAGTTGGCTTTGAGTTAGTTTTGCACACAATACCACGGATGGGTGAACTAGCTGTCACAATCCCCGGCAGTGAGGAGGTGAGGGGAACCCAGCTGCAAATGTGGATTTGAGAGTGGGGTGGAGGGTTGAGCAAGGGCAGCAAGTGGCTGGAAAACTGGCCTTTAAGAGGTCAGTGTCAGCTTTGAACTTTCAAGTCTCAAAAGTATGTCTTTGTCTTTTGATCTGATGATTTGGTCTGATATGATTGTCTCTCATTCCAGTGTATGTACTCACTGTAGATTTATGTACAGAACTAAATATCCCATTTATTCATGTATAAACCATAATAAAACCAGTCAGATATTTCCCCTCACCAGCAGATCTTGCACTGGAAAAGGAAAACAAATACACACATTTCAGCAACCTCAGAAATTTCATTAAACCTGCATAGAGGCATAATTCATTTTGGAGTTCAATTATACGTTCAAGAAATCAGTTCCTATCATAAAGACAACTACTGTAATGTCTATGCCGTGCAAAATTATCCCCATTTATTGTGGTTCAACTGCAGACTCTACTGCCTCTGGTGAAGGCACTCAGCAAGTTCTTTTCACAAATAACACCCTTCAGAACGGCCCCTTCCTGTTTTACACAGCATTGTCTCAGAACTTGTGGCCAAAGTAATTCAAAAGCAAGACGACGACAAACAGGGACTCCTTAGGCCAGTGGTACTGAACTCACAGGCCACAAGGGGTCCCTGTGACCTCTCCAGGAGCCGCCCATTCATAAGCTGACAAAAGTGTAACCTCTAAGTACAAAATTCTAATTACCAAAACAAACAGGAGTCAAGCGGTACTTCCTTGAAACATGCCAGGAGGTAAAAGGTGACCCGATATCCCATCTGCTGATCAAGCCAAGTGCCTGTTCAAGGGGCCCGGGGACAGGGCTGAAGGAAGAAGGCTGCCATCAGCGAAGACCCTAAAAGCCAAGCAAGTGGTCCTTTCCGAGGGCACAGTCTCTAGTGATGCCAGGTGTCCCGACCTGGACCTCAGCACATGGGTTACCCACTAGGGTCACATAATTTTCCTCGAGTGATTTTGCCAAAACCCAAACTTTTTCTTGACCAAAGACTGATTTGGCAAACCAAATCCTAGCTTGCTGCTTGCCCCTTCACTGGGACATGATTCAGATCCTAATGCAAACACCACAAGAACAGCTAATGGAAATCAGAGCACTGAGCTCTCATCTATGACACAAACTATCGAGATGACATTCTTGATTTATCTCACTTTCAGGGACTGGTCACTAGAAAAGCTAGTGACCAGCTTTTCAAAACACTTCCTTCCTACTAAACGCAGAAACGTGCCGAGACAGGCATCACCAGCAACTTTTCTCGTTTTTAAATGCTTAAAAACAAAAGGGTTTTCCAACCATAAGCTGATCCTCATGCATCCTGCATCCCCTAAGGGGGATGGGGGCATAAAAGCACAGACAGCTACAAAATTTGCCCTAGAAAAATGCAAGATCCTCATAAAGCCAACATCACCCCACCAAACATCCTAAGTCAGCACAGAAGTGGTGAAAGCTCAAGAAACAAAACAAATATAGAAATAGAGCTTGAAACAACTGAACATGATTTCCTCATGATCCTTCTCACAGCCCTGCGTCCCCTCCTCCTTGCTGCTCCGAGAGGAGAGATGCCCTGCTCCACCAAGAGGGAGCCCAGGAGACAGCGGCCACCTTTCCCTCTGGATCCGGGCACACACCACCTCTGACTTCTGGGTCAGAATTAGGATCTAAGAATTCAATGCTAATTACAATAGCTTTGCACTGGGGAACGTTTGCCAGAACTGCAAACCACCATGGGGCTGATCAGAAAGCTGAGTCCATCTTTGTGGCTGGAGATGTTTTCAATAACCGTTACACTCCTCTGCTCCATGGCTGCACCAGTCCTACGCCTACCTGAGCAGTGGAATTAAAGCTGCTAGTCTGTCACCAAGCACCACTCTAGGGTCCTTTCCTTGCCACCCTCCCTGCAAACCACCTCTTGCCCACTCCGAGGTCTGTGTCCTTTCCAGAGAGGGTCCTGGCTGTTATCTGGAAAACAGAACAAGAACTCTGAAAAACATGACTTGGGAAGTAAGTCCACACAGAAAGGTAAAAGCCGGACGAGATTTCCATATGGCAACGCAGCCCTCAGAAGACAGACTCCAGGAAGAAAGGGCATGAAACACCGGAGCTCAGTAGCAGTGGTCCCCACTGCAGGGACGGCGTCCTGCTGCCCCCAGGGGGGCCGGGAACCCCAGGGTTTTCTGATGGTTTTGCACCGTCCCCCCTTGGCCGGGTTGTACATTCACTGGTTGTCAGAAGTTTCTGGTACTGCTGGGGGGTAAGAGGGAGGATTGGCAGAACGTCCTGCCCTGGTCGCTAGACTCTACACGTCGTAACGGTTCAAAGTGTACGAGTCTGGGTAGCTCTGCCGGCTGTACTGGAAGTGATCTGTCAAGATGTTGTTGCGGCCGTACTGATAGTCCCCGTGCTGGGGGAAGAGAATGCCGTTGTGGGGCTTCTCCAGGGTGCTCCGATGATGCTCCTTACTGCTCAGGTCCCCCGTCGTGACGGGGAGGAGGTGCTTCCGGGCTTGCTGATTCGCGTCATACTTGGTCTGTGAGGTGCAAGAGAGCAGTGAGACCACTGGCTCCTTGTCCAGGACATGCCCAGAGAACAGAGGGGAGCTCGAGATTCACAGCCAAGCAGCCTTCAAGGCCAACAAAAGTGTCACCCCTAGTGGGGCTGGGCATGGCCAGCGAACTGTTACTGGACCGGCCCTACCTGTCAGCCATCCCACAGCCTTACATCGGAACAATCAGTCTTCACAAGGAGGGAGGGAAATTCCCGATAAAGCCTCAGTAGACCCGAGAGCCACACTGGAGTGAGGCATGAGCCTGGGGTCATCTACGCAGGAAAAGGAAGCCCCGGGCAGAGGGGCCTGAACCTAGACCATAAACCAGTCAGTGGCAAAGCTGGCAGCTGGAACCCGGGCCTCTTAGTTCCTGGTGAGGCCCCTTCCATTCCCTGCCCCGACCAACTCTTGGTAGACTCCCTGGGCGTCTGTGGGGACAGCCTCCCCCCACCCCAGACTCACCTTGTTGTACAGAAAGACCCCCAGGATGGCCGTCATCATACCCAGGACATTGGTGCTGGTGACTGGGTTTCGCAGCATGATCAGGGACACTGTGATGACCATGATTCTCTTGGTGGCGTTGGCGACCGAGTAGCTCAGAGGGCTGATGAGGTTGAGGATGCTGAAGGCAATGACGTTCTGGGCAAAGTTACAGAAGCCGCTGACAGCCAGGAGCAGAAGCATCCAAGGCCACTGGGACACATAAGTCTACAGAGACGGGGAGCAAGAACAGCACTGCGGTCACATGCTTGCCCTGGCAGAGGTGGTGACACACAGTGGCTTATCAGGGTCACACATTCGCTGGGGAACAGACCCAGGTGGGTCATCATGTGATACCAGGTGCTTTATCTATTACAACCTCTGACCTTCACGACACTTTGCATGGAGCAACAATAATAATGATCACCACCCTTTCCTGCTG
>NW_006788006.1:1713856-1727259 GCF_000442215.2 Lipotes vexillifer
CTGAGGAAGCGGAGGTTCGGGGGGACATCAGCTACCCAAGGGGTGCAGAGTATGACACAAACCAAAGCCTTCCCTATTCCCTGTACAGTGAGGACCAGGGCTCTGGGTTAGCAGAGCGAGGTCTGCATTCTGGACATCACCTCAGTCTGTTTGGGCTGCTACGACAAAATACCACAGGCTGGGGGTGCTTACAAACAACAGATGTTTATTTCTCACAGTTCTGGAGGCTGGAAGTTCAAGATCAAGGCGCCAGTAGATTCCGCATCTGGTGAGAGCCCTTTTCCTGGTTCAGGGTGGCACCTTCTCACTGGGTCCTCACATGGCAGAAGTGGTGAGGGAGCTCTCTGGGGTCTCTTTTATAAGGGCATGAATCCTATTCATGATGGCTCCACCCTCATGACCTAATCACCTCCAAAAGTCCCCACCTCCTAACACCATCATGTTTGAGGCTTAGGTTTCAGCATATGAATTTGGGGGTGGAGTGACAGACATTTAAACCATAGCAGACATGATGCATTGTATAAAATGGAGAGGTCCTGGAAAGGCAGCTTCTGGGTGTGTGAAGACCCCGCGCCGCGCCCCCCCCCCCCCCCCCAAGAAAAGCCACAACAGTGAGAGGCCCGCGTACCGAAAAAAAAAAAAAAGGTAATTCCAATTTTCCTCAAAGATTAAAAACCCTACTATTTGTACTGTAGCTTAGGAGTAAGGGTTTCCCTGATGTTCAAGTCTGTTTGTTAATTATTATTTTCAGAGTGCTGACAAGTTGTTGACAAAGCACCTGCACATACGTTATTCAGTCCTCACAGTAACCCCACGGAATAAGCAATTTTATTCTCTTTGATTTATAATGAGATCCAGAGAAGATGATGAAGAGAAGGTAGATGATGAAGATGATAATAATAATATAAATAGCTATCATTTACTGAATTACTACCAAGTACAATGCAGAGTGGTAGGAACATAAATTTTTTTAACATTCACAGCAATTCAGCAAAGCTGGATTTAGTAGATCCATTCTATAGATAATAAAATTGAGATTCTAAGAGTTGAAGTGACTTAAAGGTCACACACCAGTAACTGGTTGAGTCAATACTCTAACATCTTCTGGCTGCAAATCCTTGGGTCTCTCCCCTACACCACAGTGAACATGGCACGATGGAGCGAGCATGCATGGTACACTGAGACGTACCCCTTGCCAGGATTTTTCTTCACATAAACATCGTAGCTGACCCTGTGATGCCCCAGGAAGCTGTCATTTACCCTTCTCCGCCTTGGGGAATTGTTAGGGCCCCCTCCCCGCCCAAGGCTGGGAGCCAGAGGCTCTGGGTCTGCCCCATTGCTGGGAACCCCCCGGGCAAGCTGCTCGACCTCTCTGTTTTCTTCATCTATGAAATGGGAAAGATTGACCCCTGATAAGTCCACACAACGCTGCTGCTATGAGGATCAAATGCAATCATAGCTTTGAAAGTGCTTTAAAACAATCCCAAGCCAAACAAACTGGAGGCGATGGTATCGTCAAAATTTTAGTCACCATTTGACCCTCACCAGAAGTAAGCCACCCTAATGAAGGGGGCCCAGAAGAAACCACAACTAGCAGAGACATCGGGACCACAGCACTCCTCAAAGAGCCTGGGCTGATCCCAGGCCAGTTCCCAGGCTGCTCTGGCCTTTGACACAGGAGGATGCAGCTGGGTCCCCCCAGGACAGTGGTGTCTAGTGGCCCTGCCAGGATGGGAGCTGCAGCAATCTTAGGGCAGCGGCCTGATTCTATCTCTACCACCCTCTGATAGGGAACGATCACGTAGTCCTCTTAAAGGTGAGGGAGATCTGAGTAGGCGACCTGCTCAGAATTGCCCAGAATGTTGCCCTAGTTGGGATAATAGCCTCTGTAAGGCATGTGAGCCCACCAGCACGCCTTCAGGGTGAGCTGGCTTGTTCTCCCAGCAATTCTTCCCTGAGGTGACCCATATGGACTTCCAAACTATTTTTACAAGGCAGCCAGCTTGCAGAGATATCTATCTTCCAGGAAAGGAACCCAGGCAGTCCAGCTTTTTAAAAGAACTGACATAACAATAAAGTCAAGTGTTTCTTCCTCCCAGTGGATAGTTCCATGTGTTTTCACACATATATTGATTCATGTAGCCAACACTGCAACCAGGATCCAGAACAGCTCCATCACCCCATAACACTCCCCAGGGCTTCTTTGTGCAAACCCCCTCCCCCAACCTAGGCAACCACTGATATGTTCTTCATGATAGGTTCATCTTTTGGAGACTGTCCTATAATTGGAATGATACAGCATGGAACCTTCTCAGACAGGTTTCTTTCATTCAGCATAATGCCTCTGACCGCCCCCCTCAAGTTGTTGTAAGGGATGACAGTTGTTATTGCTGAGAAATGTTCTGCTGTACAAACGTACCGAAGTTACCTAAACCATTCACCCGTTGAATGACATCTGGGTTGTTTCCAATACTTTGTGATCATGAATAGAGTTGCTATAAACATTCATGTACAGGCTTCTGTGTGAATGTGAGTTTCATTTCTCTAGAGTAAATACCCAGGAGTGAGACTGCTGGGACATATGGTCAGTGTATGTTTAACTTCAGAAGAAACTCCCAAATGTTTTCCAGAGTGGCTGCATGATTTTGCACTTGCTCCAACGATATATGAGAATTCCAGCTGTGGCCCAGCCTCGACAAACATGGTACTGCCAGTACTTTTTATTGTAGCCATCCTACTGCATACGAAGTAGCATCTCACCTTGGTTTTAATTTGCTTTTCCCTAATGACTAATGATGTTGAACATATTTCACATGCCATCTGTACGATCACAATGGTGAAGTTCAAGTCTTTTGCCCATTTTTACTTTTTTTTTTTTTTTTTTTTTTTTTTTTCTTGCGTTATGCGGGCCTCTCCCTGTCGTGGCCTCTCCCATTTGCGGAGCACAGGCTCCGGACGCGCAGGCTCAGTGGCCATGGCTCACGGGCCCAGCCGCTCCGCGGCACGTGGGATCCTCCCGAAACGGGGCACGAACCCGCGTCTCCTGCATCGGCAGGCGGACTCTCAAGCACTGCGCCACCAGGGAAGCCCTTGCCCATTTTTAAACAAGTTGTTTTCCTACTATTGAATTTTGAGAGTTCTTTATATATCCTGAACATAAGTCCTCTGTCAGTATCTCATTGGCAAATATTTTTTCCCAGTCTGTAGCTTGTCTTTCTTTCACTTAATAGTGTATTGGAAAGCAAAAGTTTTTAATTTTGATGAAGCCCCCATTTACCAATTATTTTCTTTATGGACTTTGCTTTTGGTGTAATGTCTAAGAACTAATCCCAAGTCGTGAAGATTTTTCTTCTGTTTTCTTCTAAAGGTTATCATTTTTGCTCTTAAATTTAGGTCTAGAGTACATTATGAATTAAATTTTGTATAATGTGTGAGGTTGAAGTCAAGCCTCAGTTTTTGCTTATGGGTGTCCAATTGTTCCAACACCATTTGTTAAAGAAACTATCCTTTCTCCATTGAATTGACTTTGAACCTTCATCAAAGATCAGTTACCCATATTTGTGAGTATAAGTTCAAACTGCCTATTCTGCTTCACTGGTCGATGTCTCTCTCCACCAATATCCATACCTTTATACTAAGTCTTAAAATTATGTAATGTGATTCCTCCAACTTTATTCTTCTCTCTCAAACTTATTTGGCTATTCCAGTTCTCTTGCCAGTCAATGTATGTAAATTTTCCAATCAGCTTTTCTATATTAAAAAATTTTTAATATATATAGGTATATATCTATCTCCATGTATACACACACGCACAGACAGATCAGTATCTCAACTTCTTTTTCATTTACACCTTTGACAAGGAGAAAAATTAAAGTTAAAATTTAAGTAGTGATTTATAGTTGAATTAATGCTAAAGAATAAAATTTTGTTGGGTATAGAGAATTTTATTTCGTCCTTTCAAATCTGTATTTCTTTTTTCTTTTTCTTGTCTTGTTGCCCTGGCTACGATGTCAAGTATGATGTGGAATATGCATGTTGAAAGTAAACATTTTTACCTTATTCCTGAATTTAGGGGGAAAAGCCTTCAATCTTTCATCATTATGATGTTAACTATATATGCCCTTGATCAAGGTGAGGTAGTTTCCTTCTATTTCTAGTTTGTTGACTTTTTTAAAACTCATGACTGGATGTTGGACTTTGTCAAATGCCTTTTCTGCATCAGTTGGTATGAATACATGATTTTTGTTAGACTATTATAGTAGATTACACTGACTGATTTTCAAGTATTGAATTAGCTTTGCATTCTTGATTTAAATCCCACTTTTTCATAGTGTAGCAAGGTTCTTATATATCACTGCATTTCATTTGTTCTAATACTTTGTTAAGAACTTTTGCCTCCGTGTTCATGAGGGATTTTGGTCTTTTTCTTGGTTTTGTTATGAGCCAAAAGTGTTCCTTTCCTTTTCTGTTTTCTGGAGGAGATTGTGTCGAACTGGTGTTTATTTTTCCTTAAGTGTTTGGTAGAAATTACCAGTAAAACCATCTGGGCCTGATGACTTCTTTTTAGAAGGTTTTAAACTATGAATTCAATTTCTTTAATAGCTACAAGACTCAGGTTATCTTTTACATCTTGAGTGGGTACATTTTGATAGTTTGTGGTTTATGAGGAACTGGTCTATTTCATCTATTGTTGAATTTATGTGTATAGAGCTGTCAGTAGTATTCTTATGGTTTTAAGGTGAGTTCTGCAGTGCTATTCCCTCTTTCATTCCTCATATTTGTAGTGTCTTCTCTCTCTCTCTCTCTCTCTCTCTCTTGTTTTTGGTCAGTTTCGCTTAAGTTGAAAAATTTTTTTTTCTCCCTTGAGACTTCCTCTTTGGCCCAGGGATTATTTAGAAAAGTGCTGTTTAATTTCCAAGTGTTTGGAGATTTTCTCATTACCTTTCTGTTATTTACTTCTGATTTCATTATGATCAGAGAATATACTTTGCATGTTTCCAATCCTTTTGTTAAGGTTTGTTTTGTAACAAAGAATATGATCTTGGTGAATGTTCCACACTACGCTTGAAAGAATGACTATTCTGCTGTTGTTGGGTAGCGTATTCTATAAATGTCAATGAGACATCCAGTTGGTTGACTGTGGTATTCAGTTCTTTATTCTTGCTGATTTTCTGTAGTTCTATTGATTTTGAAGATTCTATATTTGCTGGATATAATCTGTTGATAGTTCCTTAGTGTCAGTACTTTAAAAAGTACTTTTGGGGGGCTTCCCTGGTGGCGCAGTGGTTGAGAGTCCGCCTGCCGATGCAGGGGACGTGGGTTCGTGCCCCGGTCCGGGAAGATCCCACATGCTGTGGAGCGGCTGGGCCCGTGAGCCATGGCCGCTGAGCCTGCTCGTCTGGAGCCTGTGCTCTGCAACGGGAGAGGCCACAACAGTGAGAGGCCCGCGTACCGCAAAAAAAAAAAAAAAAAAGTACTTTTGGTTTTCATTGTTTCTGATGAGAAACCCGCAGTCATCCAAACTGCTGTTCTATAAATACTGCATCATTTTTCTCTGGCTGTTTTCAAAGATTTTTTCTTTGTCTTTTCATCTTTTTCTCTCTGTGGTTTGAACTGGATAATTTCTATTGATTTATCTTCAAGTTATGGACTTTCCTCTGTCACCTCCATTCTGCTTAGCCCATCCAGTGAGTTTTTAAGCTGTTTCTTCCATTCTGGAACTTCCATTTGGTTCTATCTACCTTCGGTTCTTCCCATTTGTTTCAAGAGCATTCTTGGAGCATGATTATATATCATTGCTTTAAAGTCTTTGTCCAATAATTCCAACATCTGGGTCATCCCAGTGTTGGCATCTGTTGATTATCTTTTCCCACAAGACTTGAAATTTTCCTGGTTCTTCATATGCCAAGTAATTTTGGATTATATCCTGGACAGTTAGAATATTATAAGACTGTAGGTCTTATTTAAGTCCCATGGGGAATGTCAATATTTGGTTTTAGCAGACTCAGTTGGGTTCAGGCTACAAGCTTGAGCAGCCTCCTGTGGGTTGTGGTTCCAATGTCAGTTCTGTTTCCAAAGCGTTTTCAGTGGTACACAGTTCTGTCCTGAGTGTGCTCTACCCAGCTGTCACTCTTGGTCCTGGGTAGTAGTCTATCCTGTCTTTGTATGCTGCTAGGATCAGATTCCAACGTGCACAGCTCAGGAGTGGGCCCAGGATTTCATGTTTTATGAGGTCACTTTCTCTGGGTTCCTCCTCTCCATGTCTCCTTGGTACTTTATGGTTTCTGAGGGCTCCCTCTTTCAGTCCTCCAGTCAGAAAGTTGGAATTAATTACCCATTCTGCTGTGTCTTTCCCACAACTGCACCTCCTTTCGGGGGCCAAACAGTGGGAGGATGAAGGGAGAAAAAAAATGCAATGGGGCTAATCCCATCCTGTGACTGCAGAGGAAGGCTGCCCCCCCTCAGTATCTCAGGTGCCCCTGGGACCTGCCGCCGCCACTACCATGGGATTGCTGGGGGCCTGGGATGCAAGAGAACAAAGGAAACAGAGAAAATGGGGGATTTCTTCTACTCTCTCTGAACATCAGGAATCTCCTTTCCCCGTCTGCAAGCCAGCATAGAGGGCTTTTGACTCTGTTCTCCCCCAGTGCCCACTTCTGCATTTCCGGCTGCCTTGAGTCCAGGCTGGAGACACAGGAGGCCAAAGAAAGGCAAACTCACAGATGGCTCAGTGGTACTTTGCAATATGGATTTTTCTACCAGCCTGCCTGCTCCCATTTACTTTCCAGTTTTCAAATACCTGTTTCACACACCCTGTCCAAACTTTAAAACTAGGCTTCCTGCTCCCAAGTCTGGTGATCCGTGCCTGGCTTCAGCTGAACTGTTGGCATCAGGGCTGGGTGTGTCTGGGAACTGCCCTCTGTAGCCTTTGCTTCTTGGTAACATGGCGAGTAGCAGGCCCCAGCTGATATTCTCCGACCTGAGCCTCCTTCCTCCTACTATGGAGCGCCGCACTGGAACAGAGCTAACTCACCTGACTGAGAGACACAGGGCAGAGAGAAGGAGCCCCGACAGGAACCCCGCCTTCAGGCAGCAGCACTGTAGACTACTGCATGCTCCTAGGGCTGCTGTTAAAATGCACAAGGGCCCCCATCAAGGTAAAAAATAGATGGCCTCAATGAGAAAAACTAGATGAAAACTGAAAAATGTCCAAAATACAGGAGAAAAGCAAAGCAAAGAGAGCAGACAAAAAAAATAAAAAAGAGAGAGCAGAGCAAAGCCTTACGTATACCTGTTTGTGTGTATACACACAGACCCCAGTGAGTTGTAACAGGACAGTGTAACAGAACTGAAGCCAAACCTGTAGACAATACTATGCAGCCAATAAAAGGAACAAAAAAGACCTAACACGTCAGTATGGAGTGATCTTCAGGACATGTCATTGAGTGAAAAGAGCAAGGCCCTCTTTTCTGAGTATCTAAAAAGCCACTTTTTGTGTAAGGAGGAGGGAGGTATGAACACACTTGGCCCTCAGTATCTGTGGGGCGTTGGTTCCAGGAGCCCCCAATCTGAGGATGCTCAAAGTCTCTCATGTAAAATGGCGTAGTACAATTTATAGTCGGCCCTCCGTATCTGTGGGTTTCACATCTGCAGATTCAGCCAACCTCGGATGAAAATTTTGATCCTCAGTTGAATATGGGGACTTGAAACCCATGGATATGGAGGGCCGACTGTATATAGAAATTTGCTTATGTCTGCGAAAAGAAACACTGAGAGGGTAAACCAAGATCATAAAAATGGCTACTTATGGGGGTCGGCAGTGGGGAGGCAAAAGGGACTGAAGTTAGACTTCTTTGAATAAACCCTGTCCTATCATTTGGGTTTGGAAATATAAAGCTTTGATATATTCAGTGAGGAAAAATAATTGCCTAGAAATTGAAAACAAATGGAAGTAAAGGAACCCAAATGCACAAGAAGTTGGTGACAGAGGCACATTGTGAAAACAATTATTTCAAGTGCCCTTAGAACACAGTATTCCAGTTGTACATCTGTAACGAAACCTGTTTTTAGGACAAACAGAGCTGCAAAGAAATCTTTACTGTTTCTCTGTACGCTACCTGCAGTTGTCTGGTAGGGATCCTTACTCTGAAGCAGTTATACGTGTGTACAGTAGAATCATGTATGAACAGTTTCCGTAGTATATTGCAAATAAGAAACGTTGTGAGAAACCAAGTGTACCAGAAAAGACACACACACACAAAATCAAAGCAGTAATAAATCCTGCAATGTTAAATTGGAATCAGAATGAATCAGGATAAACTCTCCCCTCCGCCACCAAATACGTCTTTCCTAGTTTTTTACTGCCAAGTCTTAAAAACAATGACAACCCAACAGCAGTGAGCACACGTAGCACTGAGATGGTTATCTCTAAACACGAATCTCTCTCTGCTAAAAGCAACCCGGGTCCCTGAAGGAGTGACTGATTGCAGGTCTGGGATGGGAGGCGCACAAGATGAGGGAGGACATCCTGTGGGGCCAAAAGTTACCCAAGGCTGATATGTGCTATCAGAAGGGCAGGGAGCCAATAAGAAGGACTCCATCAGCCCAGACAAGATACTCTGAATATTTAACAAAATAACACGTACAACTGACAAACACAAGTTCACAATGATACTGAAAAGTAAATAAATCAAAGAACCCTCCTTCACCCAAAAGAAACCCTCAACTCCCTGGTTAACACTCCCTGGTCTTCTTTACTTTGAAAACTGGTAACCAGAAGGAAAGAGAAGCAGTAAACTGCTTTTTGTGCACTGTACTTCCAGGTAACAAACTAGTTCCAGCTGATGATGGAAAGTTCTTCCCAGGAACATTACAGCTAATCAACATGGAAGGGAAGTTAGAACACAGAGCCACAGCTGCCTCACCTGGAAACCAGAGATAACCTCCACTACGTCCATAGGTGGTGGTAGGGATTAAAGACCAATGTCAAGAATCCAGTCAGACCTCATTAAGCCCTAATAAACACTGACTCCATCTAACTCGGGCCTGGAAGAACCTCCTTCTTATCACTGTCAGCTGCATTAGTTTCTAGCACATTCTCTGGAGGCTGGTCCTGTAGGTGGTGGGAAGATGCTCTTTCCTGTGCCCAGAGAGCTATGGATACATCTGGTGCCAATGGAAGTACAGAGATGACACCAAGAAAGGACTCGAGCAGTGCAAGCACAGTTTCCAAAAGGCAAAGTGAGATCTGAACCAGACTGTCAAGATGGGAAACTTGCCTGTGCTGGCATTTTTTTCTTCCTTGAATGCGCTGGCACAAATGCAGCAGCTATCACCAGCTAGGATCTAGCACGACAGAGAAGGAAATGCACAGGCAGCCTTCTTACTCGACTGCAAGCGGTGTGAGTCATCAAAGAGCTGAGGGCTAAAAGGGCTGGCTGTCAGAGGCCTCAGATGCCCCAAAGCCAACACAGAGGCGTAACCCCCTGACAAAGCGCCTACTTTGGAACCAGTTAAGAAAAGGGCATGTTCTTGACACAGGCCAACTCACCAGGTCGCTGCTGACCAGGAAAGCCGAGAGGTCCACCAGGACCCACGTGGGGATCATAAAAAAGACGGCATGGCAGCCCAAGATGTTCAGCAGCCGGAGATGGTGGATCCTTGAATCTCTTAACACCTGAAGGGAGAAAACCTCTTTAA
This sequence comes from Lipotes vexillifer, assembly GCF_000442215.2. Lineage (NCBI taxonomy): Eukaryota > Metazoa > Chordata > Mammalia > Artiodactyla > Lipotidae > Lipotes > Lipotes vexillifer. Next base: position 1,723,556 of record NW_006788006.1, read on the forward strand.
AGGCTGATCGAAACTATTAAGTGGCAAGAGGGGCTCTGCTTACCCGGGCCCCAAACATGGTGACTGTACATTAACCCTGACATCTGACCCTGACTGCCAAACCTGAAAGTGCACCTATGACGAGACACACAGCCCCATGTCCAAAACAGGCACGATGTTTCGTACATGAAGGACCGAGAAAAGAAAAAAAACAAAACAAAACAAAAACAAAAAACACCAATACTCAATGCTGGTGAAGCTACGGTAAAACAGGCACTCTAAAATGGCACTGGTTGTGTCTAAATTGGCATATAGTTCCAGAAAACAACCAGGCAAAGTATATCAAGAGCCATAAACATCTCATACCCTCTGACCCAAGAACTGTAAACCTATCAAAAGGAAATAACCTGAGAGAGAGAAAAATGTTATGCACCAAGACGTTCATTACAATATTATTTATAGTGAATAGCTGGAAATAATCTGCATCTGCAACAGGGAATCTGACTGCGTTACTTGTGATACCTGAAAAGATGTGATTATTACTGGAGTTAGGAGCAATAACTCAATGATATGGGAGCATGCAGTGTTGCAATAATAAATGAACGAAGGAGAATTTGAAAAGTATGTATAATATTACAACTCTAAAAACTGTGCAGGAAAAAACTCTAGCATTAATAGTAGTTCTCCTTAGGGGACAGCACTGCGACTTTCCTCAGTAAAGAGGACACCCTGTGGCAGGGGGCAGGTCTCTCTTAATTCTTTGTCTCCAGCACCTACTATGGTGCCTGGCACACAGTAGGTGCTCAATAAGTTTTCTGATTTCTTTTCATTGGGCTTTTCTCCATTTTTTTCACATTGAATGTAGGCGAACTTTATGATAAAAAAACAAAAAAGCTATTTAAAAACCAAACAAACAGAAAACCAGCAGAAGGGCAACAGGATTTGTTTTGTTCCAACACCAAAGAAATCCCTACTCAGCCACTTTTTTTTAGATGCCACCCGCACACCCCTGCAACACCAGGTGCACCCTGGATGGCACCCAAATACCTTTTTGGAGAAAATATTCTGAAGCGAGAAGCACAGTGTGGCAGCAAGGGCACTGACAAGCCCCCACATGTCGAAGGACAACTCCGTGACAGTGGCCAGCAGGACGCCGCTGATGATGGGGATGAGTGACAGGTACACCTGTGAGAGGAGGGCAGGAGGGGCTGATGGGCCAGGGTTGAGCTGGGCCACCCAACACAGATGACCAGAAGAAAGCCTCAGCTGCTGTCTCTTCCCTCCCCAAAAGGACACTGCCTACCCCTTTGAACAACGGTGTTAACCACGACAGTGATGCTCTAGAGGGCGCTGGCGGGGGTGGGACGCAGATGGTTCTCGGAGTACCTGAGGGCAGGGCTGTATCACTGTGGGTGGCCCCACCCCTTATACCATCACCACCATTAAGAGCCACAAACCAGGGCTGGTCTCAGTAGGATCTATCCAGCTGCTGCCCCCAACACACCAGGGTCTGAAACTTCAATCATCTGAAAGGCTGGCCGGGTCCCTCTTATTTTGGGCTCTTCCAACATGCAGTTAATCCCTGGTAGGGACACTCCCCCGACACCTTCTCCAGCTGGAGACCTCCTTTCCCTTCAGGTGTCAGTTCACAAACACAAGAACTTTCCCTGACCCACCTCCCCCTAGACGCTGTCAGTTTCCTCTGCTGTGTGTTCCAGGGAATAGCGCTCTCCATCCACTTACAAGCGCCCTTTACATTGTCTGCGTCCCTGCACTCGCTTAGGGCAGCTCCTTGTTCACTGCTCCTGGTGCCCAGCACACGGCAGGCAACCCAGTAACTGCTGGCCGAAAGAACAAGTAGCGAGTGCCATGATAGGGGGCCTTCCAGAAGGCTCAAGCTTTCCAGGGCCTAGGGCAAGGACTGGCCCTGGAACTCTGGTGGCTAAAATGGGATCCATTCCCCACACCTAGCTTTTCTTACTCCTGGCTCATCCTGCTACAAAGGATACTCTTAAAGCACTTGGGAGACTTCAGGAGGGGGTGGTGAGGCTCCCCACCCCACCGACGCCCACACAGGGCCAAGGGAGGCCTCTGAATTCCAGAATTCCTGCTCCCCCAACTACTGGCTGTCGCCCTCAGGCTCTCCCTTTTGAAGTCCCATTTCTTCCCCTGAGATCAGGAATGATTACCCAGCTTATCCGAACAGGGTGGGGCCACACTTAACTCTATCATTATCCTTAGTCTCCTGCCTAAGCCATTCCTCTGTCTTTCTTCTCTGTGTAAGGTTCTGGCTCCCCGCCCAAGCCGGGTACAATGTCCCTTACAACAGGAAACCTGATAAACACAATGTGATATGGAGAGATGCAGCCGCACACCTCTCAGGCAACTCCGACCTGGGGAGACAAGTCACACCTGACGTCACCCTGCGGGTGGGCTGAAGAGCGCGCCCAGATCTTGGAGGGGAAAAGACTGGCTGAAAGAAAACATCAGCCAGAGGTGGCCCCATTTCTATAAGCTGATCCAGGGCACCGCCGTTCTAAGTTACATAAAAAACAGGATGCCAGAAACCAACCACATAGGAAAGAGGAGCTCTGTCCAGCATGAAATGGATTCCAGCTGGGACAACAGGAGTCCCACTTCCACTTAAGGACACAGGGAAAGGCTGTCTCTGGCTGACGCCACAGCTTCTCTCCTTCCAAGCCAGGAAATACCCAGGCCTGGCATCTTGAACAGACCCTGAATTGTGCCCGGAGCATCTTCCCTATGCAGCCCTGGGTTCTGCGTGTTGTTTTCACTTCCATTCCCGGACATTCACAATTCCTGGCTGTTTTTATTGCGAAGACTTTGCTGGGTTTTGCCAAAATCGGACTCCTCTGACTAGCATTTCACTTCTGACCCCAGAAGTCCCAACCTGACCGCTATCTCTTGCAAAGATGTGAAATTCTGTCAGAGTTCCGTTCCAGCAAGGAGTCGGATGTTCCAAGGATGTTCCAACCCTGACCCCACTGGAGGGGCATGGGGTGTCTGGTCAGGATGGGACCAAGTTATCCAAGCTGCCGACCAGCAACCCCAGGTAGGTAATCAAAACAGGGAGGAACGCTGCACTTGAGATGGATGGCATCCTGAGATCACCCAACAGAGACAACTCAGGAACACACCCCCCACACACCACTGCCCCCAGGGTGATTCCAGAACATTAGCAGCAACAGAGCCACCAGAGGTCTCTAAGCTGACTTCCTTACTTGACAGGAAGCCAGGCAGCCTGCAGGCCAGGAACCTGGACCACGTCACCAGCTGTGCAACAGCCGGAAAGCCCTTGGGGCCCCCACTGGCCCAGAGCCCTCCTGGGTTACCTTGGTGCTCTGTTTCTCCTTCATGATGATCCGGGACAGGAGGACCACCCAGATGGGCATGGTGGCCTTGACTGCAAAGAGAGGCAAGGGCCGTTCAGGGAGCTGTTCTAGTCCCAGAACCCACCCTGGGACTCTGTCCCAACTCCACTGGAGGGGCGGGAAGGCTTGGCAGCCCCTCAACCTGCTTCAGCTCTTCTATTTCTGTGGGCCTTCCCCCTAACCTAACAGTTCTGATCCGCCCTGCTCAGCTCCCAGCATTCTTCTCAGCCCCTTCCCTTCCCGAGACCCCTGTGCGTGTCCCTCTCTTGCTAAAAGCTTTTGGCGGCCTCCAGCGCCTTCCGGACATTAGCTGACTTCTCAGCCCGGCATTCC
>NW_006788006.1:1727269-1731120 GCF_000442215.2 Lipotes vexillifer
CGACTGCACCCCGGCCGGCGCGCTCCTACCCAAGAACCGAAGCCCCAGGCGGCGTGCCCCGGCCGCCTTCCCCTAGGCCAGCCTTGGCACCCACCGGTGTGCGCGTAGGACACGGGCACCTTCCAGATGCTGACGTGCGCGGACACTGACGCGAAGTACTTGCCGAAGGCGAGCGGCAGCACGTAGCGCGGGTAGAAGCGCGGTGGCAGGAGCGGGCCCGGCGACTGATGCGGACCGGGCCCAGGGCCCGAGACGGGCGGCGCCGGGGGCACGCGCCAGGCGCGGAGCAGAGGCGGGAGCCCCGCGCACAACGCCAGGATGTGGCACAGCGACACGGTCACGGGGAACGGGAAGGCGCTCAGGATCACCTTGTTGACCACATTGCCGCCCGCGCTCAGCGCGTACCACAGCAGGCACAGCGCCGCCACCCGCGCGCCCTCGCGCGCCCCGCCGCTGCCACCCGCGGCTCCTGGGCCCCCGGCGCCAGCGCCCCCTCCCACCGTCGCCGCCACCGCCATCCTCCCAGAGCGCCCACCCCTTCCCGCCCGTCCGACGGCCCGACGCCGGGCGGGGGTGGGGCCGGACGGGAGCGGGAGCGCCAGCCAACGCTGCTCCCCATTGGCCGCCACCTCTTGCGTCACTGACACGAGCCGGCAGACGCGCCCGCCACCACGTAGCGAGCGCAGGCCCCGCCCCCTCCCGAAGCCCCCCGGGGGAGGGGGGGCCAGTCCCGGAAGCGGAATGAAGGGACGGGGACCGTAAAGCCACACGGGCTCTTCAAGCGGTGGGGTGGCCCGGGGGACCGGGGAGGGGGGCCCAGAGCACAAGCAGGAGGGGCGGGCGGGAGCGTTAGGCCCCGCCACGTCGGTGTCTGTGAGCGGGCGATCGAGTTCGTGGGTCAAACCTCGATGTCCGGGCTGCATCGGCGCCCCCCAGCCCGATTCCTGATGGCCGGCGGCGGACAACTAAGGTAAAAGACCAGACCTTTCGGGGAGAGAAACCGAATTGTAAAAACCTCTCCTTGGGCTAAATTCCTTCTGCAAACCGGGAGCGAACTCCCGTGGCTGGACTCCAACAGAGGGGCCAACCTCAGAGCGCCCCGGAGCACGTTCTGGGAACTCGATGTGCGCTGTGCGGTGAAACGAAGATGGTATTACCATCTTCATTTCACCTACTGACGGACCGAAGGCCAGAGAAGGGAAGCGACGTGGCTTAGATCCTCCGGCCAATTTGGGAGCCGTGGTAATGGCAGCCTCCTCGGGCATCTGTCTCTAGGGGATCTGCAGGAGGGAGGAGCGTGATGCTGGCCCCGACTGCTGACGCCCAAAGACCGGCTGGGATAGAGCAGCCCCAGGCCGCAACGGAGGAAAACAAAATGGTGTTTTCAGCAAGGTGATCTTATACTGAAGGACTTTGTTCGAAAAATCATGTACTTCCAACTTTTGGGGGGATAGGGAATGTTAAAATTTCCTTCTACCGTGTCCTTACTTGGCAAATTAAAAAGTGATTGCCCAACTTGATCCCCCAAATGTTGGTGGCAGGTCTTAGCTTAACCTTGTGTTCTCAAAGGCAGGCAATATTTGTACCCTAGGGCTTACCAGATACTCAGACACAGGACAGGTGGTCCCTGCAGGGGGTGGGGGAGCAGTGACCTCCCTCAAAGCCCAGGCCTGAGAGGACAGGCTCATGGGATGCCAACCTGCACCCTAACAGCTTCCAGCTGTGCCTGTGACCCTTTGTCACAAGAATAATGTCACCCTCAGGATACCCATATGTCAGCTGGCCATATTACAAAGTGAAAAAACAGGCACAGTGGACTTAGGAAACTAGTTACTCCACGGCACAAATGGTCCTGCTGACATGCTTTCCTTTTTTCCCCCCTAAAGTTTGATGATTTAATTTAGTCCTCACAACTCTGGGGTAGCACTTGCGTCTCCCAAATGGGGACAGGTGCACAGGAGTAAAGTGATTAGCCCAGTTCCATACAGATGGTAGATGGCAGGGGCAGAGTTCAACCTCACACTGCCCTTAAAGTTACTTCACCTACTTTTTCTAGGAGTGGGTGTGTCCTGCACCACGGTTATGTCAGAATTCCCCACTGGCTCTGAAACTGTGGTTCTGGGTTGACTGAATGTTCCTGGACCCCATGGTTTGCCCTGTGGGGCTGCCCCTCTAAAGGGGTAGCTGCTTCCTTACCTGTGAAATTAAGTAGATATGGACACTATTCCAGAGTGAAAAAAACTAGAAAGCCGAAGCATACAGTTTCAGAGACAAGGGGGAAGAATTAAAAGATTACCAAGGAAGTCAAGGAAGAAAAGTTATTTTTTAAAAAGTCAGCCCCAGCCAGACCGTAAGACAGCCCCAGGCCTGCATGGGGAGCTGGCAGCCTGGGGCTAGCTAGGGCCAAGGGCTAGGCTGCCAAACACAGCTTGGAGCCATGCCATTTAAGAACTACAAATATTTTAGGGGGTAAGACAAGGTCACTGAGACCTGGGTTGTGGAGCTGGCTTGGGAGGGCTTCTTTCTGGGGAAGATGAGGTCTGGATGGAGACAGAAGTGGCCCCTTGTTCTGTCACCCAAAGCTAGCAGGTGACTCTAGAGGTGGGAGAGGCATCGTGGCCCTGAGTGAATGAAAGGCAAGGTGGAGGTCAGTCTCCATGCGGAAGGCTAATAGGCTGACTTTGTGACTTTGCCCTGCCCACCTCCCCACGGTCTGTAGCTATGGGGCCTGAACCGTGGATGTGGGGTCCAGGTCTTGGCTAATCCAGAATCCAGAAAGGGCTGATAATGGCTGTAAAGGACCAAATAAAAAACAGTTCTCAGACTGGTTTGTGCAAATGTTTTTTTTTTTTTATTTCCACATTTATATCACAAGTGTCCACTTACTGGACCAAATAGCAAAGTTGCTCCCTTCTGCGTCCTGAGAACACAGAAGTCTAGGTACTGTACATTCACTAAGGCTCCTTGTTTTTGCAAATCGCGTTTATGACAAATAACCATAAGGCAAACGAATCTAAAGGAATGGTTATGAGTGTTTCCAGCGTACAGACAGGTCTCTTCTCACCCAACCGTACAGCATACACACCAGTAGCACCCACGGTTACTTTTGTGTTTTCTGGGGAGGAGACTCTAGAAAGGTGAACTTTTCTAGATATGTGCAGGAAGGGGAAAATGACGAGGGAGGAATAAGGAACGTTATTCGTCTGATGGTCAGATGAAAGAGGGGGGTAAAATAAACTCCAGAAAACTTAAATTTTTGCAGCATTTCTTTAAAAATTGGGTTGTAACTGAAACCAGATACAAATGTGTGGACGCCCAGGGAGCATGGGTCAAACTGGCTGGCAAGCTGGCCTGCCTGATGCCAGCAGCTCGCTACAGCTGAGAAGCTTCTGGCACCATGATGGAAAAGCTGGCCAGGTGGGGTGCAAACAGAGGCCACAGCGTTGCCCACTGCCTCAAACACTCAGGGCCATGTTAAAAAACAGAAAATGCAGAGATGAGATGCGTGCTTCTGTTGCTGTGTTAAAGGTAACCTCTTCCACAGGTTTTCTGTGCCTGCCTGCAACTGAGGTCCCAGCTCACTGGGGGCTGGGAAGCGTCCGCACCTCTTCTGGGGTGGGGGGCTAACGCTTTTTATAGCTGGTTTGCTATAGAGTTCTGAACTCACTTTGCTGGCCTTCCTTCCACGCGGTCCTTCCTTTGCAATTTTGTTAGTAAACTGGTAGCAGCATTTCACAAAAGAAGGAGAATTTTGAGGGAAGAGCACAGAGAGACCTAGAGACTCTCGCTCCCTCTCCCTCCCACCCCAGGCCGGACCTCCCCCCCCCCCCCGGTTTCCCCACCCCTGGCGG
>NW_006788006.1:1731404-1763240 GCF_000442215.2 Lipotes vexillifer
CCTCCCCCCCCCCTCCGGATTCCCAACCACTGGAGGCGCCGGGCTCTATGGCTGACTGCAAGGTGGGAATGCACTTAGAGCCCGACAGGCCAGTCAGTCCAAGCAGACATAAGGCAGAATGTTCAACCGCCCGTCGTCGCCGTGCGGGTCGAGCGATATGCACTGCGTCCAGTCATACCAGTTACCCTGTGTGTCATGACACCCGTTCACCCCCGGCCACTGATGGGCCTGGATCCTGTCCAGATCGTCCTGCGTGACCTCACGGCTTAGCCCTGGGAGGTCCGAGGGCGGGCTGTGAGGCACCAGCACGTGCGGCTTCCGGGCCCCGCGCCGAGTGCTCTCCTCCTGCTTCAGGTACTCGGACATGAAGTGGTGAGCGCCCGGGGTCTGTGCGCCCGATGACGAGAGCAGGCTGCTCTGCTGGCTCAGGTAGGACTGGATGATCTCGTTGCGCGACAGCTCCTTCCAGTTCGTCTGTTCAAAAGGGCTCTGGAGGCTGGCCTTGGCCTCGGGCTTGTCCAGCTCTGTCCTCGGCTGCTCCGTGTGCACAGGGCTGTCGGCCCGCACTGGCTCTTTCTGGGTCAGAGGTTTGATCTGTCTCGTCATGGGGTCAAAGGTGAGCTTCCGCTCTTTTAACCGGACAGGCTTGACACCTGCCTCGGCCACCTGCCCGTCCAAGTTAACCGTGTAGTCACGAGGCCGGTACCTCTTCTTCTTTTTGCTGTCCGAGCCACCGGAGGAGGCAGCATCGCTGTCTGCCTTGGAGGAGTCCGGGGAGAAGCCTGCCCGGGGCAGGAGGGGCTCGGCCGGTGGCAGCCCTGCCTTGCAGCCCAACCCCATGAGCCGCTGGTGGCCCTCAGGCTGCTCCAGCCAGCGCACCGGGCTCTCTGCGCTGGGCAGCAGCTCGAGCCGCCGCACGGGGGGCGTGGATGGCTGGGCCAGCGGAAGCGGTGACGGCACCTGTGTGGCATCGAGTGACTGGGGCCGAGGCGAGGGACTGGGCATGGAGCCCTTGTATGTGTACGGGCTCCGCTGCCGGGCAAAGGAGCCCTCGTGCCGTGAGTTCCGGGGACTGAAAGAGCAGCGAGGCGGCCCCTTGGGGTGGGGGGGACCTGGAGTCTCGTCCACCCTGTCTAGCTGCTGCAGCACCACAGCCTTCATCTGCAAGCAGGGCCTGGGGGGCTTGCCCAGGCCCGGGGAGCTGGTGTGTGGCCTCACGGCATTGACGGGGATCTTGCCACTGTGCTTGTCATTCTCACTGTGCTCCAGGCGGCTGCCCTCGGGGCCAACGTGCCCGCTGCTGTCCAGGGGGCCGGGGAAGCTCTCAGGGCTCCCACTGATCCCATTGGTGGGGAGGGGGGACGAGTTGGCTACCAGGGAGTCGTGGCTCACTTTGGAGACCCTGGGAGGTGGCCCAGGGTGACCGAGGTCGCGCTGGTCCCCCCGGCGCTTGCGGCTGCCCAGCCTGTCCAGCCGCTGCCCGGGCAGCCTCTGGATGTCATTGCGGTTCTTCAGGTCATGGATGCTCTTGGGCGGGCCGGCCGCCCCTGCCTCCGGCCGGCAGTTATGGGCGCCCCCGTTGGCCGAGCCGGGGGCACCCGCCAGCCCCCGCAGTGCAGCCTCATTCTGGTGCACGGGCTCGATGAGCTTCTGCCAGCTCCGCAGCAGCTTCTTGGCCCGCTTGGCGAGCTCCTCGTTCTTCGTCTTCTTGCGGACGTCGTTGATGAGCTTCCCAAGTCGGGTTTCCTACAGCCAGAGAGAGACGATGACACACTTTTAGGACAGGGACACCCCATGAAAAGGGAGCTGAGACAGAAATGGGGGGAAGGGCCCCATGTCTCTGAAATGACCCCACTGGCCCCCAAACCACTGGCCTCCCAGACACAAAACCTACGAGGATTTTGGGTCCCTTGTGACATTTAAATTCTCAACTCCCAAGTCCTCAGATCTTATGGTCCCAGAGACGACATTCTCAGAAGCATCATCTCACAGGCTCCCAACTCCTGGAGGCTGTGGACGGACCATTTAAGGCTACTGCAAAGCATCCTGGGGAAGCACGTTGTGGCAAAGGCAACAGCAAACAGAGGGCCCTGAGCCAGCGTCACTCACTGGAACCCTCTGCTGGGCATGCACCCCAGAGTGTGCAGGGCCTCCTGCAGAGAAAGGGGCCCCAGACTAAAGCCACCCATTTCCTACAGTGCCTGTGGGAAGACGGTACTCTTGGAGCATGTGCTGTGGGCTGGCACAGTGCAGGCCAGGAGGGCACGCCCTCCTCACTCCTCTTAAGGACCTGCTGGGCCAGTGAGCAAAGTCTCTGAGGCTCCAAGAAGCCAGGAAAGACCTGGGTTGGAGCAGCAGGCCCGGCCCTCACTGCCCTCCCTAGTGTTCAGGCCAGAAATGCTCACCTCCAGTGCCTCTTTGGTAATGGGGTATTTCTCCAGGCTGGAGATGACTTCCTGCACCGCCACCATGTTCCGGATCTGCAAAACAAGAGCTACTGGTCAGACCCCAGGCACTTCTCCCCGTGCCAGCCTGCTCCAGAACGCTCCCTTTCCCGAGAGCCAGTGGAGCCAGCATCACCAAAGCCCCCACCTCGTGCAGCCTCCTACCTGCTCCCAGGGGCCAGCATGGCACCCAGTGCACACCCTCCAGTCTGCCTCCTCTAGTGCATGGTGACCAGTTTACCATGAGCCTGTCTATGGACACGCCCACCTGTCCAAGTGGCTGTCACACAACTGAGATTCACTGTGTTTATGAAACAAGATTCCCTCTTCATATGGGAGATGCACTCAAATCTGCCATCTGATGGGAGGTTGAAGGATTTATCAAATGAAGTGCACCAAGTTGAAAAGAGCCATACATAATAATCTAATCAATTTAGTTAAATTAACGAGATCTCCAGAGTTCATCTAAAGACACCACAAGGAGAGCAAAAGTCAAAGTGGGAGAAGACCAATGCCACAGGGCCCCAAGGATCCATCTGGAGCATACAGAGAACTTGGGCCAGGAGACACGAATAGGAACTGGACAAAACAGGAGATCGTGCAGCAGTGCTCAACTCTCTTAGTCATCAGCAGATGCAGACCGAACCCACCAGTGGCTGCTACACTGCATACACACCTGACTGGTGGAAATGGGGTCTGACAATACCAGGTAGTTCTGGGGTGCAGCCAACTCTGGGGAGCGATGGGGCTGTGTCTAGTCAAATCAAACAGGTGCATGTCTCATGACCAAGCAATTCTATCCCTCACACGATACTTGCTACGAGCCAGGCCCTGTTCTACCAAGGTCTGTTTCCACATAGCACTACCTTGTTGAATTATCACAACCTCAAGGGGAAGGTACTATTATTACCACATTTAATGAATGGGAATGGCACAGAAAAGTGTGGGTCATGTGGTCATATATTATAACGACACCAATGTCTTCCAGGAGTTGAAGGAACAGACTGAGAAATTCAAGAGCACTAGAAATGAGCACACTGCAGCTTCAGTGCATTAACAAGGTGAAGTTCAAACCACGAAGGATGAAAAGTCACAGAAAATACATATTGTTGATTCCAATTACACCAAGCATCACAGCACACTCAAAAATTAACTCAAAATGAATCCCAGACCTAAATGTGAAAGCAAAAACTCTAAGGCTTCTAGAATAAACAGGAGAATATCTTTTCAACCTTGGGGTAGACAAAGATTTCTTAGGAGCCCCAAAGCACTAATATCCAAGAAAAAATACTGACAAACTGGGCAGTGAGGAGGCCAGTCCCACAGGGACGAGGCCACCCTCTCCCTGTCCCCAGCCCTGGGATTCTGGCCCTGACAGGGTCCTGGGCTTGCCACATGGCCTGTCTCCACTCCAGTGACCTCACCCTGGTATATTTAGAGCCCTGGGTCCCCACAAACTTATGAACCAGCAATCCCCGCAGAGCGAGCTCAGCGGCACAGAGTGTCCTTGTCCTTGGGCAGACACTGTCCTGCTGCCAGACAGGAGGGGGGAGGCAGAACACCTGAGCAACCCTAGGGGATGGCAGCAAGCTGGCACTGTAGACCTCACACAGCTGGAGACCCTCCTGGAAGCTGCACAGGGGCGGGGATGCGGTAAGGCTTGTGGGCCCCACTGTCACAGCTGAGCAGCTCCTGCACTCAGGCGGGTGTGCAGAGAGGCCTTCGGCTTTGAGGAGGCTCTCAGGCTCTCGGCCCTGTGGAAAGTGCTACGTCCTCTGCCTTCTTCTTTCTGCCCCTGCTGCGTTGAAGTTCAAGACCCCTGAGGGCTCATCCCTCTGGCTCCGCTCTGGCCCCCACTCTGGCCATGATGGCAAGGGCACTGAGCACTGTGTGGGGAGCATCACCTGGCATTCTGGAGGCAGTCAGGCCCTTGGGACCAGGAAGTGGACCAAGCCCTGCCCTCACCACACCAGACAGGCAGGAGTCCTGGGGTCTATGCAGTGCCAGGTTGGGCCTCTGGCCTCAGACACAGCAGACAGTGACGCCCCGGCAGCCTGTGGCCCTTGCCTCCCACCCTCAATGAGAAGACCCTGTGCATAGCAGGGACGCCAAGGCTCAGATATAGATAGCCAAGGGGAGGCTCCCATCCAGGCTCCAGGCCTGTAAAAAGTCCAGCACAGGACCCGTGGGGCAGGGAGATGGGTGTCAGGTACAAGGCAAGCCAGAGGTACCTGTGGTGAGGGCAGCATCTGAGCAGGGCCTCCCAGCGTGGACAGGAGAAGCCCCAACACGTCAGGAGATGGTGAAATGGCACCAAAGCCCTGGAGAGGGGAGAGGGGTCCAGAGCAAAGACAGTGGCGTAAGTCAGGAGGCCAGGAGGAAGTACAGACCCAGGGGAAGTAAGCTGGCTACACAACCTGCCTTCCATTAACTTCAGCCACTGTGGGAGCTAAACTGCTCCCACTACCCCAACAGGCCACCCTGTTGCTAGGTCCTTCCTGGCACCCATCTGTCTGAAAATACACTCACTCACGATCACAGCAGAGACCATGCCATTACTGTGTGGGGAGGAAGCCTCTGAGCTACTCCCAGGCACTGCTCTCAAAGCGGGCTTTGGGGCAGCTCTACAGGTCATAGTGCCCAAGGGTCACTCACACCCTCTTGCTGTCAGGAATAGCCTGGCACATCTGTGGCCCTTCTGTCCTTTGGATATCTCCCTTGGGATTCATTCCCAGGGAATGAAGTCAAACCAAAACTAATAAACAAAAAAAAACACCTCTAAAAACTATATGCCAAACAGCTTTCCCCAAAAGGGCAGAATTCACACATGAGGGACACCTGAACACCTGCAGCCTCATCTTCTCATTAGGGCTCCTTCAACAGATACAGATTAATGTGAATTTCCTCAATAATTAGTGAAGCCAAATGTCACCTCCTTTCTACTAATGCTGACTTCCCATGTGAACTGCTCACTGTCCCGGCCCACTTACTTCCATTTTTTGACTGGCCTCTTTATTAAAAGTAAATACCGTCCCAGGGTGGTGATGTCTGCCCCTGTGCACACAGGTGCCTAAATGTGCTCACGGCTGGCGCTGCAGAGGGAGGTGTCAGGAGCGGGGAGGGCTACTCTGGAAGGGCAGCGGGGGAGCACTCAGAGCGGAGCAAAGGCAGGGCAGGAAGTCAGTGGGCAGCCCAGGGTGTGGCCCAGGTGAACACAGTCAGCTGGTGACCACTGGTGGAACTGACTCTGTCACTACTGCGCTGAGTGCTTGCGGATCCTAGACTGGAGATTCATGAGGGACAATCAGGTAACCACAGTCAGACAGGAAAGCGAACGAACAACCATCCCAGGCAGAAAGAAGGTGAAGCAGCCGGTGTCTCCACATGGAACACACGGACACCCCCTAAACTGGCCTCCTCCAGGCCGGCTCAGGGAGAGAAGAGAAAGAACCCTCCTCAAACTGTCCTCACTCACACCTCGGGGACGCCCAGGGGCACACACTGGGAGGCGGGGAGGGAACGGTCCTCACCACTGACCCAGTTCCCAGGGTTCTTATGCAGACCTCCCACCACATGAGAACCAAGGGCAGGCAGGGAAGCAGCAAGGCCTACCTTCTAGTGAGCCCCTCATCACTTGCTAAGTCACTACTCCAGCCAGCCTAACCCATGACATTTGCTGCTCAACTCACGGGAGGAAGGAAGGGGAGCTGGACACGCACAGGTGACAGGACCAAGGCAGGACAGCAGCCCTCAGAGGCAGCCTGGGTAAAAGTGTGGACTACACAGTGCAGGATGCCACCACTCCCACATCACATGTCTGAAAGTTGTTCTGTGAACTGGTTCAGTGGTCTGTCTGAACCTGGATCCAGGCGCAAAGGTGGGGACAGCCCAGGGGGGACAGACCCACCACTGACAAGCCTCCTCCTCGTGGTAATTCAGGGGATAGGCCCAGGCCCTGAGTAATTACCACCCTGTGGGGGATTTCCAGCCCTGATGTGAAACAAGGAACTGAGACTTCTTTGGAGTCCGCAAGGCCCCTTGCTCACTGCTCCCTTTTCTCCAGGCATCAAGGGCTCCTGCTCCACCCGAAATCCCCAATCTCTCACTAATTAAGCTGGACCTGTGCAGCCCTGGTGGCAAAGAGGAAACCCTGTACTCCCCAAGTCCAAGCACTGGTGAGACTCAAGGGCAGTAAGCCAGGGCAGGCCCACCCAGCCTGACTCTCCTCACAGGACCACTACTTGCTGGGTTCCTCCAGGGGCCAAGGTCTCTAGTTTTTCTCTCTTGAAACTCCACTTGACAGATAAGAAAAAACTGAGGGTCCAGGAAGGTAAAAGAGGTCCAGTGCTCACCACGCAGCTAGAAGGCAGTGGAGTGTGGCTTTATGCTAGCCTGGCACAGGGTCTGCCCAACACACACGGCCCAGTTGGTGCTTTACTAGGTAGGGTGAGGGAGGGCACCCAGACACCACCAGGCTGGTGATGCTGGCATCCCACCCACATACTCTCCCCGACTTGCCACAGCAGGGAAATGCACAGGTTACAAGAGTTCCACACAGGGCTGGCTTCATGCTCAGCAGCACCTATGGATGGCCAGGCTGCCTGTCTACCCCCAGGGTGCACTGGAGCCAGAGAGATCACCACAACCACCCACAACATCAGGGGCTTGAGCCCACCCTCAACGCTTGCCCTAAGCTGCAGGACACTTGGTAAACGACAATGGCACTGGAGCCTCTCCCTGCCAGGCCCTGGAAGGAAATGGCACACACCGAGGATGGACTCACCCCGCCTGTCTAGCCAGGCCCTGACCACACTGTGGCCCTGCATCTATGCAGCACAGCCCACACCAACTCCTTCAGTGGGCTCAAAGCCCGCCGGGTCAGCAGTAAAAACTAGTTCACTTTAAAACCAACCATGTGTAAGTCACTTTTTTTTTTCTTTTTCTTTTTAAAGCAGAATAGTCTAGACTAGAATTTACAAAACCCACTTAGCTCGAAAGGCTTTGGAAGTGTTCATCAGCAAGCAAGCTGTCCTTCCAAACCAAAACACAACACAGATGGCACCCAGAAGCAAGCAAACCTCGAGCCTTTCAATGTGCTGAGCGTTGTAAGGCCATCCTTGGCTGAGTCACCGTGCCCTGCAAGCCACACAGTGGGCGTCAGTCGTGTCCACGCGGATGAAAGAGGCTTTGCCAGGCGAGTGTGTGTCTGTGATTTGGTTCCAGTCTCACTCTTTTCAGCCACAGCAAGTCTTCCTGCTTCTGATGAACTCCACATGTTCCCAAGGTGGCTGCTATTCTGTGACTCTAACTGCTTCTACTGCAAGTCAGTGCAAGAGGCGGTGCCTGCATCTCCCACAGAGCCTGGCGGTGACCAGCCCATGTCCTACCCCGTCTCCCTGAGCGAGGAAAAGAAGTCAATGTGCCTTGATTCTACCTCTCAGCTTGGAAGGTGCAGCCTCCTGGCCCTGTTCTGCCTTGCCTGGTACCACAGCCAGGCAGGAGCCAGGGGAACCTCCCTCAGGCAGGTTTCATGCCAGTGCCCTGCCTGGCAAAAGCGCCTTCCTCTGCCCGGACCCCATGGGAATCTCGCACTCAAAAGGGTGAAGTCTCTCTCATTCACGGCTTCTGAGAGGAAGAACGACACTGGGGCAGGGGCTGTGTCTCAGCCGCAGCCACCAAGCTCACCACGCGCAAAAGCACTTCCTCATCGGTGGGGCCCATCTGCTCCCCAGGAGCATCCACAGCTGGAGGATGGCCACTGCCTGCGTGGCCCTGACTGTTGTACACTCACAGCCCGCAGAGCGCCCATGGCCAGAGCAGCCGATTGCAGCTGCAACTCGGCCCAGAGGCAGCAGGCAAAGCACTGCTTGCACCTAATGAGCAGCCCAGGAAGAGGAAGCCCAGGGCCCAGGACAGCAGCCACGAGCAGCTACCATCCATGGGACCTCTCCAAGAGGCTTGCAGAGGTGAGAAAGGGCCCTATCCACAGTGCTGGTCCTCTCAACTGTCCCAGCAGCTCTTCCCAACAAAACTACAAACTTAAATGCTCTTGACCTCTGAATCAGGTCAACATACAATTCTTATTGTAATTCAGCCCTTTCTGAGAGCACAAGAGCTCTCAACATGTCATCTGGGAGCTGGTTCATTCAATACATTGATACAACTGGATAGTCAGAAAGCCAAGCAGAGCGTTTTCTATCTGCATCCATGCTTGCAGAAGGGTCCAGGTGGCACTGCATCTGATGACAGCACGCCGGGTGAGGTTTCCTCCCTCTCAGCCGTGCTCTCGTGGGAACAGCCAGTAAGAATACTAGCTGCTCAAGACGAAACACCCGACACCCATGGGAGGGGCACACACAGTGCTCGGCCCACACGCACGTAGAATACAGGCGATCCAAAACTAGAACAAGCCAGCTTTTTAGGAAGTGATGGGGCCAACCTCCAAGAGAATGCTAAGTGAAACAGCGAGGTGACAGCAGTGCACTCTTGTGCTGCCGGTGAAAAACACCTGGTGCTGGGGCTGGGCAGAGAAGCAGCCGGGCCAGACCTGGCTTCCAATGCTGGTCCAACTAATAAGACTTAAAGCAAGACCAGCCACCAACCTGAGCCCAGCTCTCCCTCTGGCAGCCAGAAAGCCTGGGCGGAATGTTGGGAAAACCACAGACTGTTTGTAGATCCTCAGTGGCACACTGACCACCATCCTGGGAGACTGTGCCCACAGTGGTCAGGCCAGGAGAGGATCCTGTGCACTGTCCGCCAGGCCACTCTGGGGTTTCTAAGATCCCTTCAGGCAGCGCAGTGCCTAGTGTGGCGCCAAAAGTCTGCCAGTCTGCTCCTGGGCTGCTATAGGATCCTGAGCACAGGGGATATCCTAGAATTTCCCTCAACAAGTCACCAAATGCAGGCCTGGAGGATGCAGGAAGGGCTGGTTATGGCCCAGTCCTGAGGCATATGTAGAAATGGCCAGAGGCAAGGACAGAAGTAACAGGTGAGGCACCACAACTGAGGCTCAGCTGAGCGGCCAGGAGCACCAAACTGGCGATATCAAGCAGGCTCCTTTAGGACATGAGAAGGACTATGGAGAAGAGAACCAAGGACATACCCCTTCTCAGAGGGCCTCAAGCCCAGAACTGGCCCCAGAACCTGAGGCTGCCAAGCCTAGATGGGTAAAAGTGACCACACCCACAACCTACGACCAGGACGCCCGTGGTAAGCAGTAAGAGTGTGTTACAGACATGTGACTGACTCGCAGGGTCTGGTGGCCCTCACTTTCCTGGGCACTCCACAAGGGGTCACCAATGTCTGTTCTGAGCTGGGTGGATGTGAAAGGAGTAACAGGAACTGCCAGAGCCTGGGTGGAGGCCACACTGGTTAAGTCATTTGGTGAGTCACAGGGTTAAGTATGGAGGAGCCCTTGTCACCTTCCACAGAACAGGAATCTGTGAGATCCGCAAACTCAACAGGCCCTTAAAGGTAACTGAGGGAGGGTATGCCTGTCCTACATGACACAGCAGCCATCAGGCAGGACATGGTCTAATGGGCTGCGTGAACTCCATATCACATGCTCCAGGGCAGAAAGCACCAGAGAAGACTGTACACAGGAGGTGAGCAGAGAGCTCTGAGCCCACCCACCTATTCCCTCAGCCACTAACTAAGTGGGAGGATGACAGAAGCTTCCTACAGGCTCCTGGGAGGCGGACAAGAGAGACACACATGAACACCCAGGACAGGGCCTGGCTGGCACACAGTAAGTGCTCAAGAAAGGGGATCACCACAGAGCCTGTCATGGGACTTGAGAGGGATGAGGTTCAAGGCCACCTCTTTCCCCCACCTGCTGCCCTGGTCTCTGTATGGAGCTAGAAGAACAGCAGTGGGCATGGGGACTTTCTCAGTGGGCATTCCTGCAACAGGGGCCACCATGGAGAAGACCAAGGACATCGTCACATGGAACAGGAAGGTAAGTCTGTGCACTGTATCAAACATCATGTAAGGATGAACACTCATACCCCAGGACCCAGCAATTCCACTCTGGGGTAGGGACCAACAGAAATGTGAGCATGCATGTGCTGAGAATGGTCAGAGCAGCCATATTCAGAACAGCCCCATCTGAAAACCACCCACGTGGCCACCAACAGTATGGATGACTAAATCATGGTCTAGCCATTCAACGTCGAATAAACACACTACTGCTACACACAACATCAAAGATAAATCTCAAAACAGGTTGAGTGAAAAAGCCAGATACAAAAAAATACGTTCTGTACTGGATTGGAAGCTCAAAAGCAGGCAAGACTTGTCCATGGTGACGGAAGTCAGGGAAGTTGGGGGAGCAGACACACTAGGAGAGGGAACAAGAATGGCTTCTGGGGAGAAGCTCTATTCCATGACCTGGGTAGGGGTTTCTGGGGTATGTTCACTTCATAAACGTTCACTGAGATGTAATACTTACAACTTGTGTACTTTTCTGGATATATGCTACACTTTAATGAAAAATTGGTCTTAGAGGCCATCCATCCCATCCTAGAAACAGATGCCAGCGCTACTGGGGTTGAAGAGGAGGGAGAGGTGTTGGCGAGCCAGCCCCTCACCCCCCACTCGGCAGCAGAGACCCTCTCAAGGTCTGAGAACTACCGCACCAGACGCCCAGGCTACCTCTGAGATACCCAGTGTGCGCAACGCTTCACAGCTCACAGAGAAAGGTGTCCACACGCTCCTATCCTGGGCGGAGGCCAGTCTGGGGAAAACAAGGGCACTCTTTAGGTTCCATGGAAGGAGCACCGAGCAGGTCAGAGTCCCCAGGAGGGAGCAAGCTCTAAAGTTACTGGAGAGAAGCAGGCAGGCAGGCAGGCAGCAACCACTGCCTGGGCATCACTAGCCAGCATCCTGGGTGGGTGGGCAGGCGGGCCTCTGTCTCCTACCACACAGTGGTTCTCTCCTGAGACCACAGACTTCCAAAGTAGGTGTTATGCCACTTCCACAATGAGGAAGCCAGGGTGCCCATTACACACTTGGCCAGAGTTTCATTACTAACCTAACCTGCTAATCCTGTGCAGTTAGCCCATACCTGCCTCCACACAACAGGCCATCAGCAAGTCGTATTGGTGACAAGGGCAGAAACAGCTGGCTCAAGGAAGAACAGTGGAACAATTCGGATAAAGAAAATTCTGCATGCCTACACCAGGAATGAAGATAGCAAAGCAAGACTAGATATTAAAGTGGGGGAGGCAGATAACATTCAAAACTCAACTTAATCTGCCATATTAAGAGGCCAAAAATGAAAAGCCTTATGATCATTTCAATAGATGTAGAAAAAACATTTGACAAAATTAAACATCCATTCTTGATGAAAACTCTCAGTTGGCTAGGAGTGGAAGAGAACTTCCTCAGCTTGATAATACCCACAGCTAACATCATACTTGATGGTGAAGGGCTGAATGTTTTCCCCCAGGAACAGGTACAAACAAGGACATGTGCTCACCACTTCTATTCAGTCTTGTCAGGAGATTCCAGCTAGTGCAATAAGGCAAGGAAAAGAGAAAAAGAAAGGGAGGGAGGGAGGGAGGAAGAAAAACCATCCAGTTTGGAAAGGGAGAAGTAAAACTGTCTTTATTCACAAATAACAGAACAGTCTATAAGGAAAATCTTATAGAATCTACAAAATAAGAATAAGTGAGTTTAGCAAGGTGGCAGGATATAAGTTCAATATAAAATTCCACTGTATTTCTGTATGCAAGCAACAAACATTCAGAAACTGAAAATTTAAAAACCAATTCCATTTACAATAGCAATTAAAACTATGAAGAAAATAGATAGCTAGTGGGAAGTAGCCGCATAGCACAGGGAGACCAGCTCAGTGCTTTGTTTCCACCTAGAGGGGTGGAACAGGGAGGATGGGAGGGAGGCTCAAGAGGGAGGAGATATGGGGATATATGTATATGTATGGCTGATTCACTTTGTTATAAAGCAGAAACTAACACACCATTGTAAAGCAATTATACTCCAATAAAGATGTTAAAAAAAAAAAACTATGAAGAACTTACAGATAAATTTGACAAAAGATGTAAGACCTCAACACTGAAAAGTACCAAACATAGCTGAGAGACACTATGAGAGGCCTCAATTAATGGAAAGATATACCAAGTTAATAGCATGGAAGAGTCAATATTGTTAAGATGTCAGTTCTCCCCCACTGATCTATAGATTCAATGCAATCCCAATCGGAATTCCAGCAGGGTCTTTGGGAGAGATTGACAAGTTGATTCTAAAATTTATATGGAAACGCAAAGGTCCTAGAATAGCTAACAAACTTTGAAAAAAAGAAAATCAGAAGCCCACATTATCTGATTTTTAAGACATTATATAGTCAAGACAGTGTGGTATTGGAGCAAAAACAAACAAACAGATCAATGGAACAGAGTAGAGTCCATTTAACAGGTCCACACATACACGGGCAGCTGATTCTTAACAATAGTGGTAAGGCAATTCAGAAGTGAACGAATAATCTTTTAACAAATAGTGCTGGAATAACTGGATAGCCATAGGCAAAAAACAACAACACTGAAACAAAACATCAAACCCTTGACCTCTATCTCACAAGACATACAAAAATTAACACAAAATGGATCATAAACCTAAATATAAGAGTTACAACTACATAATGTACAGAAGAAAACACAGGAGGAAAATCTTAGTGACCTTGGGTTTAAAAAGCAAAGACTTTAGTAATATGAAACAAAAAGTACAAACTATAGAGAAAACAAACTGGATTTCATCAAAATTGAAAATCTTTGCTCTTCAAAAGATGACACTGTTATGAAAATGAAAAGGCAAGCCACCACTGGGAGAAAATATACACGAATCATATATCTAAGAAAGGACTTGTCTCTAGAATATATAAAAATCTCTTTCAATTCAATAATTAGGCAAAGAACCCAAGGGGGAAAAAATGGGGAAATGATTTGAACAGATTTTCAAATCTATCACCAAAGAAGAGCTATGCATGGCAAACAAATAACTGAAGAGATGCTCAGCACTATTAGCCATCAGGGAAATTCAAATTTAAAACACCATGAGATACCACTACATACCTATTAAAATAGCTAAAATTATAAGAGATTGACCACATGGAGTGCTCATCAAAATGTGGGACAACTGAAACTCTCATACACTGCTGGTGGGGTGGGAGTATAACATGGTATAATCACCTTGGAAGACATTTTGACAGATTATTAAGCAACCCAAAAGTCCATCAACACAAGAATGGATAAACAAATTGTGGTATATCCATAAAATGAAATGTTAGCAACAGAAAAGAATGAACTATTCATATATATACAACATGCATGAATCTCAAAATAAATATTAATGAAAGAAGAGCCCAGACACCACCCTGCCAAAAAAGTACATACTGCATGATTTCACAAAATTCTAGAAAAGGCAAATTAATCTCCAGTGACAGTAAATCAGCAGTTGCCTGGGGATGGGGGTGGGCTGAAGGGAAGAGTACAATGGGACAAGAAAAAACTTTTGGAAATATCTATTACCATGACTGTGATGATGGCTTCTCAGGTGTATTTACAGATCAAAATATATCTAATTGTACACTTTAAGTGTGCACAGTTTATTGTATGTCAATTATACCTCAGAGTTGTAAAGCAACTATGGAGGCAGATGACAGATGCGACAGGTCCTAGAAAAAGGAGGAGGGGCGGGAGGCAAAGAGAAGGAACACTTCTTTGTTGGAGGTTAGGCATCAGATGCCCCTCTTGGGCTCAGCCCTCCCTGGGGAGGAAGGTCAGACAGAAAGTTCCTTCCCCCCTCATGAAGATGAAATGAAGAAGCCTGTCATGCCTGGGCCTCCCAGGGGTATCATAAGGACTGCATGACAAAGGCACGTGTGTATAACGCACTGCTAATAGCAGCAGGCATCAATCCATACATATTTTTTTTTCCTGGACATTCTGCTTGCCCCTGCAACACCTGTGCATCAACAGACTGCACATCTTAACTGTGGGCTTGGAAAAGGTGACTCCTGGCTTTCCTTCAGAAAACGCACTATGGCTGGAGCTGGGTGACAGTGTCTTATAGGTTGTGAAATGAAAGGCTCACTAGCCGCCAAGGACTGAACTTCAGGACATGTGCCCTCCTCAGCCTGCCTGTGGGGTTTTGTCATACTTCAACTGGAGACCCAGGAGAGGGAGCCAACTTCCCGTGCTCACATGGGAAAGGCCAGTGGCCACAAACATCTACAGAAAGTTGGTGTGAGCGATAACCTGTCTCCATCCTCCTGACATGAAAACAGCCTCAAAGCATCTGACAGCTTCTTTTCCCCCCTCACTCTTCATGGTTTTCTGCAATGTATTAAGCTTCTGTGACTGAAAGTGTCTGAAATCCTGACTTCCCTCAAGACAGCTGAGCTAGACCTTTACTACTCTCAAGTGTGAGTGAATGGATGAATGAATGAATGAAGGACGGATAGATAAATGAAGCCCCATCTTTCCGTCCTTGGTTGCTGGGCACCATGTTTACTCCAATATTATAAAGCATCTCAGGGGTCTCCCTCTGCAGCAAGTCAGGATGTGCAGTCACTAAGTAAGTATCTCGAGAGCAAACAGGCCTTGTCCCGTTTCCAGCTGTCACCTGTACTGGCCACCCCACAAAGCTCATGGGAACAGGGAGGTGACTCTCAGTGCTCCTCACACAACCCCCATGGAAGACAAGGCCAAGGGTACCATGGCTGGGTGGCTGGCAGAGGGAAAGCTGAGGCAAGGGCAGGAGAAGGCTGTGACCAGGTGGCACAGGCTCTGATACTGCTCCAGGCAAACACGGGCTGTTTTGGTAGCAAGTGACCTCGGGAGCCGTGGTGGTCCTCCATCACCTTCTACCAGCAACCTTCCACTCATCCGCTATGCCAAGCAGTGCTGCTGCTTGTGGATCATGCTGTCACTGAATTACCATGGTGATTCAGCGGGGCCCAATGGCTTTGGAGAGAGTCTCCCATTTTCAACACAGTGGTCCTAGACGTCACCACAACCACAAATACTTTCTCCAAATTACCTTCTTGGCCACCCTGAAATGATTCTGATGGGTTACATAAAGCAGGAGGAAGGAAAGCCAGGTGAGATTTTTGTGGAGGCAACATTAAAGCAATGGGGGAGACCAAACATCACAATCCACCAAGGTAATTCAGTGACAGCATGATCCACAAGCAGCAGCACTGCTTGGCATAGCAGATGAGTGGAAGGTTGCTGGTAGAAGGTGATGGAGGACCACCATGGCTCCCGAGGTCACTTGCTACCAAAAGCCAAACCAGCCGCTTCCTCCCAACCTTCCTTGCTGGGGACCCTGGGAAAGCATGACACCCAACAGCAGCCCCCGCTGGGCTGGCGTGGACCCCCATCGGCACTGCCTGCCTCACCCCAAACCACCTGCATCCCACAGGGCAAGGGGTGGCAAAATGGATCCTGAGGACAAGAGCCTGCCCCATGGCTAAATGTCACAGGACAGCCCTGCAGCGAGACACGAGGTCCCGGTCATCAAAAGTCCAAGGCAAGGCGGGACCCCAGCTGGGTTCCAGGAGAAGCACCATAGCAGCTTTCCCTTGCTTTAAACATACCAGGCAGAGAACACTGAGGAGCACTGGGAACACAGAGGATTTCCATTGTTACTGTATTTCCTTCGGTGTATCATTTTCTAACATAACTTTCTCACTATTTTAAACCTATTTTTTGAAACTTTTTTAAAGGTCTGTTTCTGCCCCTTTTCATAATCACCATACAGGTGGATACCAAACACGACTGACCATGGCAACTAGGTGAGGAAACAGAGCACAAGTTTTTACTAAAACCTACATTAACATTAAAAAGGAAATTAAAAAGGAGCTCTACCTCACCCCTACCTGTCACTGCACCAAAACTGCTCTGCCCAGGCAACTTTTCACCAAAGCCAAGGACCTGTCAGCCCTGCCTCGTCTCATCTCTCGGAACCTGAGCAAATCCTGACATCCCTCCACACGCTCATCTTCTTCTTGGAGCTCTTCAAGGCTCTACCCGAGACCCTTTCCTTCTCTCACTCCACTTCTCCGCTGCCTGAGCAGTCCCCCCCGCAGGCAGCTCCACATCTGCATCTGGGGCCCAGGTGCCACCTCTGGACCCACCTGGCGGCACTTCTGCATCTCAAAGGCATTGAGGGTGTCTAGGTACCACTGGCTGACTCCATCCCTCCCCACCCTCAGAGGTGGGGCAGGACCCTCGGAGCAGGCAAGCTCCCTTCTCTCTCACCTCCAAATAAACACATTCACACTAGCCCAGTTAGGCATGTCTTCTTTGGATGCTGATTTCAACCCCGAAATGGTGGACCTGAGCCCACCTCCTGGCCAACTTGTGACGGGCACTTTGTCTGAGTGTGCCCACATCCAGTCACGTAACTTTTTACACAGACTGACCATGTCTGACCTAACACAGTGCTGACCGGGCTCACAGATGGGGACCTGAGGCTTCATGGTGCCCAAGCTCTTCACCCTAAATATCTCGAGTTCTCCACCCACTTTGGTCTTCCTTTTCTCTGAGAGTGTCTGCTAGGCCACTACTTTTGTCACTCTTGGACCACAACAGCCCCAGGAGGCAGATGACAACATCATGGCTCAGGTCTGACCCCAGAGGCCAAGCTCTGCAGGACTGTCTCCCCTGAGGCCCTCAAGCCCCCAGAGCCCCCACCAGCCTAAGCCATGGCCACGTTTCTCTGGCTGACTTTCCTGCTCTTGTCCAGAGCCTGCAACAATTATGTAGTTGAAATTGCATCACAGATACTGTTTTTTTTTTCATTGAACACTTCTTCCTGTTGTTACATAATCTTCATAATGATCTTGTTTAACAGCCAAACGTCCCATTAATGCATCATTTCCTTGACCTTCTCCAACTGCTGGGCATTCCATTTCCTTCCGGGTTCCCCTACTGCAACCAATCTTGCAATGATCATCTTCACACGTACGACTTCCTTCTCTCATTTTTCCCTCAGAAATAAATTCTCAGGTGTTAAACTCTGTCTTAAGGGTCCAAATACTTTTATGGCAACTGGTTCTGCCTCAGCTATTTTTCACTCCCACCTTACACTATGCAATGACCCCATCACGAAGGGGAGGAAGAAAGCAGGGCTGAATCTGATGTACCCTGCACAGGGCCCCCGAGAGGCGGGCCCACCTGTCTGGCAAACTGCCCTCAGATGTCGGGGCTGTTATCCTGCCCTTGTCATCTATCCCTTGACTCCACCAGCAGGGAAGGGAGAGAGAACCCAGTGCACACAACTCTCCAGGACCGGCACTGAGACCACTCTGCTCACAACTGCTGACCGCTTCCTTGCACAGAAATGGGAGAGAACTGGGCCCCCTGCCTGCTGGCTCTAACTCAGAGGCTGTTGGGAAGACAGGCAAGGATTAACGCGACTGTCACTCTACCTGGGGAGGGCTCTAACAGCCCTGCAAGGACACAATGGCACAGGGTTGGGGGTAGGGGGTGTGGATAGGAGCAAATATGGCATTAGCCTTGCTGAAACCTAGAGCAATTTTTACAGCCCAGTGGTGAGGTTACCAAGAGTGACTCTGAGATCTGCAAGGAGAACACAGCCAGAAGACAGAGCTGCCGTTTCCAAGGAGAAGGGCACCCTGCACACACTGAGAGGGAATGGCTGTTCCAACATCAGGAAAACCTTGGATGCAGGAGCCAAAACCATTCAGACTGCACACTGAAACTGCTGCAGCCAACAAAGACAAGACACCAGAGTTCATTCACCAGCTATGTATTTACCAGGAAAATAAAAATGTATATGCGCTGAGGAGGAACTCAGGGAGCAGAGGGAGCTGGAGGGACTTACATTCAGGGTGGGGAAGGCAGGCGACAGACAAGCAAACAGGACAAGGTGACTGTACTGAAAGCTATGAAGAAAATAACCAATGTGACATGCTAGAGGAAGGCTTCCTCCAGAGCCTGGGCCAGGAGGGGTGGTCGCCTCGGCTTGGAGCCCCAGAAAGAACCTGGGGCAGCAAAGGGTCTGGAGCAGACTTCTGGCCCCACCCCACCTTCAGAACAGCTGGCTCATCGTGTACCCATGAGGGGCTCCAAGCATGGCCTCCATGACACTTGAGCCAAGAGAACCATCCCAGCAGCCAGCTGCAAAGGCACTGATGCCATCTTGGACAAGGAGCCTGTGGCCTGCAGCCCAGATCCAAGCAGGACAGGGGTAGGGACTCTGCCCAAGAGTGTGCTGGAGCCAGCTCACACCAGCCCATGAGAGCCTGTGGTGAAGCTTTCAGGAATCTTGGGGGCCAGATGTTAAACACAGCCACTGTTAAAAATGCAATGATGGGCTGCCCTGGTGGCACAGTGGTTGAGAGTCCGCCTGCCTATGCAGGGGACACGGGTTCGTGCCCCGGTCTGGGAAGATCCCACATGCCGCGGAGTGGCTGGGCCCGTGAGCCATGGCCACTGAGCCTGCGCATCCAGAGCCTATGCTCCGCAACGGGAGAGGCCAGAGCAGTGAGAGGCCCGCGTACAGCAAACAAACAAACAAACAAAATGCAATGATAAGGTTGGGACTGACCACCTGAAGGCTGCTGTGGGCAGCTAGTTATCTCCTGCCTGGCAGCATTCTAAATTTTCTAGAAAAGTCACATAACTGGGTTTTTATAGAAAACCTCCATTTGTATTTCTGTGGCTAATTCCAGTTTTAAAAATACTGTACTAAGAAACGACACAAATCCTCGAGCTCTACCCAGCTCACAAATCACCTCTATTTACACCTCAGTGTCAGGTACATGGTAGACACTAATAGCATTAAAACTGCACAAGCAGACCCGTGTGCCAGGTGCTGTTCTAGACTTGTGAAGTGCATTAACTCATTTAATCTTCAAAACAACCTCGGGAGATAGGTATTATTACTTCCCCCGTTTTCTGTATAAGGGCAGTGACACTCCAAGATGTTAGGTAACTTGCCCAGGGCCGCACAGATAATAAGGCATGGAGCCAGGCTCAGGTCCAGGCAGTCTGGCTCCAGAGTTGGTGCTTGTAAGCTTTATGTTTAGTTCCTGAAAAAACAAAGGCACCAACATGCATAAGCAGACATAGTACCCAAGGAGAAGGAATGTCTTACATTTCATTTGACGAAGATTCTGGTTGAAATAAATATCACTTGAGATGTTCCTCTGAGCAGCAAGGATGCTACCTCTGCCTTACTTCTACTGCCATATTCCTGAGGTCTGGGGTGACCACTGTCCTAGTTAACTCAGCGTCCTATCCATTTTAGCGTGTGTCCTGGAT
Source organism: Lipotes vexillifer (assembly GCF_000442215.2). Taxonomy (NCBI): domain Eukaryota; kingdom Metazoa; phylum Chordata; class Mammalia; order Artiodactyla; family Lipotidae; genus Lipotes; species Lipotes vexillifer. The sequence goes on from NW_006788006.1 coordinate 1,751,158, forward strand.
TTTTCATCTTTTAAACAAAGTTTTAGAATTTTATTAAAAATAGTTTTTAAATGGAATTTTTATTGCTTTTTAATAAACCATTTGTGGTCAAAAACTTTAATGTAATTTACTTTTAGCACTCCCTTTTACTTCTCAAGGGCATCTTCATTTGGATATATATATATTTTTTAATTGATGTATAGTTGATTTACAATGTTGTGTTAGTTTTAGGTATACAGCAAAGTGATTCAGTGTTTTATATATATATATAAACGGCTGAGAAATTTAAATATCATATGATATCACTTACATGTGGAATCTAAAAAAAAATGATGCAAATCAACTTATTTACAAAACAGAAAAAGACTCACAGACATAGAAAACAAACTTATGGTCACCAAAGGGGAAAGGGGAGGAGGGATAAATTAGGAGTTTGGGATTAATATGAACACACTACTATACATAAAACAGGTAAACAACAAGGACCTACTGTATAGCACAGGGAACTATACTCGATATCTTGTAATAACCTATAATGGAAAAGAATCTGAAAACGGATGTGTGTATATATATATATATATATATACACACACACACACACACACACACACATATATAACTGAACCACTCTGCTGTACACTTGAAACTAATGCATTGTAAATTAACTATACTTCAATTTTTTAAAAAAGTATAACAGATTTTTTAACTTAAAGAAAATGCAATGATAGAAACTGTATACAATAAGTTATACTGAAAACAAAGGTGATGAAATACTCAAAACTCATCACTTCCTACTTATTTTCTCACATTTACTATTATCTAGGTTTCTGAGTTTATTCATTACTACTATATCTTCATGGTGAAAATGGTGTACTACTGAGGCATCTCTTCCCAACTCCACATTTGGTGACAGACATGTTAGTAGCTTGAAATTTATACCATGGAAACTGGCAAACACTACAAATCAGGGCTTGATTTATTGTCGAGTTGGTGGCCTCTGTTAGAGTCTTGGGCTGTATCCAGCTCAATGCCTGTTTTTGTAAAGAGTTTTAAAATTTCATTTTATATATTTTTTTATTGAGGTGAAATTCACATAACATAAAATCAACTATGTGAATATAAAGTTTTACTGGAATACAGCCACATTCATTTGCTTACAAATTGTCTATGGCTGCTTCTGTGCTATGCATAAAGGCAGAGTTGTGACAGAGACTGTATGGTCTATAAAGCTGAAAATATTTACTATCTGGCCCTTTACAGAAATAGTTCACCAACCCCTGGGGTTTAGACTTAAGAAAATGTTGATTATGCAGATTAAACTTAAAAGTGTGTCATGCCTGTAGCTGTTACATTAGGAATAGCACAAACGATGAGGAAATATTCTTCCAGTATTTGAAAACTCTTTTCTGATTCACTAAGACATTACTTGACTCATTAACATAAAAATTATCAGTCAACATTCATGTCAGGACTACACTCATATGCTGATTATAGATACAAAAGTTCAGCAAAAAACAAGGAAAGCAGTCTGTGAGAAACAACTGACTACATCAAATTGACAATAAAGTGTTGTGTTTCATTATTATTTGTAAATTGTCTGCTACCTATCCTTTCTATCAGTATAATTTATAAATTATGTGTGTATAGGCATACTTTTTTTCTCCTGGAGAGCCAGCTGTCTAACATTTATGGGCACACCACTAGAGTAAATTAGAATTCTTCATTACTTCAAAGTGCTTGAAATAAAGTTTGAATGAAACTAAAATCCATTTGCATTACTGTAATTCAACATTACATATAAGTGAAAAGAGGAAAGAACCTGGATTCTTTAGATACCAACTCTTATAAATTACGGTTTACTAAAAAAATGGTTCTAAGTTTTATCATCTCTGCATGCAAACTGAATTTCTCCATGGTGATTATCAACGTCAAGCAAAAACAAACAAAAAAACCCACCTAACATAAAAAAGTTATGTTCATGGACACAGTGCTCCCTTTTATGAAAATCAATGTTACTTGGAAAGTCAACAGAAGTTCAATATTTAATACATTCCCTAACACTTTACACTTTACTTTTCTCATAACTATACTGAAGAAATGTACTGCTCGTCCCCCCACTCCCACTTCTAGTTTCCCAGTGCCCTGCCTGGACGCCCTATTTCCTATGTGTGCCATGAACACACGTAGTCTGGAGGCAGGCAGTGTGACAGCAGGGAGCGGATGGGGCTCTTTACAGAAGCCTGAAGGAATCTGAGGTCACAGATCTGGGGAGCAGACGTGCACAGTCATGAATGAGGGAGAGGGAAGTATAAACTGAGATGAGAAAGGAAAGAAGGGTCCAAGTCACATAGCACCTGTAGATCATGACAATAAGGAGAGGGGATGTCTATTCTAATCACATGGGATCTTAAGCAAATGATGTGATCTGATATTGGTTTGGAAGGGGCAAGAGGGAAGTGTTCCAAGAGGGTGATGGCCAGGCTTGGACAAGAGATGGAGAAAAGATGATGAAGGGAGAATATACATTTTGGTAGTAGAGCCACCAGGACTTACAGACAGACTGGACATACTAAGGTGGAGAAAAGCAGGGAGCACAGATGATGCTGGGGCTTTAACAGGGCCAGAGTTATGGCCACACTGACTGCAATAAAAACTCAAGAGTCCTGCACAGGACTTCCCTGGTGGCGCAGTGGTTAAGAATCTGCCTGCCAATGCAGGGAACACGGGTTCGAGCCCTCGTCTGGGAAGATCTCACACGACGCGGAACAACTAAGCCCGTGCGCCCCAACTACTGAGCCTGTGCTCTAGACCGGCGAGCCACAACTACTGAGCCCACGTGCCATAACTACTGAAACCCACACACCTAGAGCCTGTGCTCTGCAACAGGAGAAGCCACCGCAATGAGAAGCCCGAGCACCACAACGAAGAGTAGCCCCTGCTTGCTGCAATTAGAGAAAGCCTCGTGCAGCAACAAAGACCCAACGCAGCCATTAGTTAATTAATTAGAATAAAATAAATAAATAAATTTTTAAAAAGAGTCCTGCACATCCTCTCTATCCTGGGAGGCTGGACCCCAGTGCTCTGAGAGCATGAAAAACACAACTGGGGGACCTGACTGGGGTAAAGAGTTGCACACTCCTGCTCTGAATCTCCTAGAAAGGCATGAGAGAGGAAAGAATCCTCTCCTCTCCACTGGCTGCAGTACACAGTGGCCCCATGATCCACTCCACATCTGATTGCTCTCAATAGTTCGAGTGCTCTTCAGGCTAAATCAATCTACTTTTATTTTCATTTTTTTACTGTTTAATTGAAAAAACAATGGAGCACAAGGAAAACAAAAACCGTTTCTATTGCCCCAATACAAATGCTTCCCATTTTACCCCAAGTTCTAGTTTTTGTGCCTTTTCTAGTTGTGCAAGGCTGACAAAAAATGCTCCTTTTCTTCATCATGGCAAGCTTGTCCATTTTTCTTCAGAGCCTGCAGGATCATTCTTCACAGCTCTACGCTATTTGACTCTGTGGATACACCATGTTTCCTAAGCCTCTCCCACGCCATTTAATTAATGATATTAAAAATTATTATTACATAAATATATTCATTAACATTGTTATTAAAAATGACCATGTATCTCTAAATAAATTTCCAAGAGTAAAATGACCTGATCAAAGGACGTGACCATGGCTATGCCTCCTGCCACGTAAATATTTTCCAGAAGGGTGAAGTATGAAGTTGCTCCTGGGTCCTGGAGCAGGGTGCTGTGGGATGAGGTGGGTAGAGTGGGAGATGCTCTAGGAGATATAAAATAGCAACAGGACAGTTTAACGCCATCTTGATTACCTGCCAACAACATTTTCCCCCCACATATTTGAATATGAGGTATATTTTCTGATTATTAATCACATCAACATTTCTCTGTCTGGTGATGTCTCTGGGAGCTTGTGATTGTTAGTTCTGAGTAAGTTCTCCATACCAAAAGAACACTGCTTCCTAAAGGCGATTTCGCACACACACACAAATCTGTATTTTGATCCCTCCCCTCCCCAGTCTGCAACCACAATACAGAGGGATTCGGAGAAGTTCAGGCAGGCTGTAAACCTGGTTGCGAGTTCCAACCCAAGCACCTCTTCCGAAGTGTGCCTTTCCTTCTACAACTGTGGGATTTTGTTCTACAACCAATTTCTTCCTGCTTCCCCCTAGGGAGCTTTCAGAAATGTGAAAAATTATGCAATGTTGTCTGGTAATTGCTCACACTAAAAGGAAGACTATCTTTGGCAAAAAATACCATCTGTGAAAACCACAGTTAAATATCTACAAACTCATCCAGGGGAGTAACTGCCTCCGCCCCCAACCCCCAAGAAAAGCAGGGAGGGGACTTATATGTGTTCAGTGTCTACGATGAACCCAGCAACTTCCCTTCAGGCATTATTTAACCCTTCAGTAGGGTAGGGCTTGTCTTCACTTTATAGAGGACAGCAAGTCTGACAGATTGTCAGCAATATTTGATGTGATTTGTCCAAGGACAAACATCTCAGAAACAGAGCTATATAGATTTGAACTCCAAAACCCTTGCATATGAAATACTTTTCTTCCTCCCTCCCTCCTTTCTTCCTTCCTCTCTTTCTTTCTTTCTTTCTTTCTTTTCTTTCTTCCTTCCTTCCTTCCTTCCCTCCCTCCCTCCCTCCCTTCCTTCCTCCCTCCCTCCCTCTCTCACTCCCTCCCTTTCTTTCTGGCCATCCATTTGTCTTTTTCATTTGGGGGGAGGCCCAGAGGATTTCGCATTCACCAACCTGTACTTAAGAAACGAGAAGAAGGGCTTCCCTGGTGGCGCAGTGGTTGAGAGTCCGCCTGCCAATGCAGGGGACATGGGTTCATGCCCCAGTCCGGGAGGATCCCGCATGCCGTGGGGCGGCTGGGCCCTTGGGCCATGGCCGCTGTGCCTGCGTGTCCGGAGCCTGTGCTCCGCAGCAGGAGAGGCCGCAGCAGTGAGAGGCCCGAGCAGTGAGAGGCCCGCGTATCGCAAAAAAATAAAAATAAAAAAATAATTAAAAAAAAAAGAAATGAGAAGAAGCCTTTCTTCTCCATGACACAAGACCTCGTGAATGGAGCTGACATGGCTCAGGGGGCCCAGAGATATCAGAGAAACCAGGCTGTGTGACAGGGAAGGGGTCAAGACTTGAAGGTCGCTGGGAGGGGACAGGGGCTGTACTCTGTACCCCCATGCTACCCAACTCCCCATGTGGAAAAACACAGCACAGGCCCCAGCTCTTACCCAAAGCACAAGCGATGAGGCCCTGGAAGCATGCTGTCCAATTCAGGTAGGCATTAAAATTAAATAGAAATTTTAAAGTGAATTCCTTGGTGTACCACCCACGCATTAGGTGCTCACTAGCCACATGTGGCTGTGGCTACCATACAGAACAGTGCAGACAGAGACCATCTCCACCAGCAGCAGTGCTCAGCCAGGAAGGAAAGAGCTCGGCAGGGATTTTCGCAGTCCCCTCTCCTCCCTGCATTGGGCACAGTGTTGCCTCCTAAGAAAAGTAAAGGCTCTGAGGTCAGCTGTGCGGTGGCCAGCTACTTACCCTGGCTAAACCTTAGACTCATCTATTAAATGGTATAATACCTGGCACAGAATGAGCATATGATGAGTTGCTCCTGTCCTCCTGCTTCTGTTATGGTCCAAAGATAAAGTCCTTACAAAGAGATAACCCTTATAAAGATGATGCCAAAAGACACAACACTTGATTTGTTAAGTAGGGTTGCTCATTAGATTGAATGAGATCCAGTCCCTCCATGCTGAACTCCACCTGCAGGTCTATTACCCACTAATAGGATTAAAATCCACTCTCTGCTCCTTCCAGCTGCAAGGCCTCAGGTAAGGACAACCTCCCTCACTCTTTTCCTCATCTTTAACAGAGAAACAGTATCAGCTCCCTCACCTAGGTGACTAAACCAAGCCAGACACTGCACCAGGCACCTAACATGCTCAGCCCCTTAGGATGACACCACTAGGTGATGGCACCAAGAGCCACATATCACAGATAAAGACACTGAGGCCCAGAGACACTAAGTGATTCACCCCGAGGTCACTCAGGTGGAAGCAACCAAGTAGGACCTGGAGCTGCTGCTCTCACAGAACAGCTGAGGTTCAGGGTTCAGAACCTTCTTTTAGGGGGAGTCCAGGCCTGGGGGACTCTTTTAGGGGGAGTCCAGGTCTGGCCCGAAGGAGGGAGGAGGCATGTGCACTCCTGGGGGCGCTGGGCCTGAGGGATTCATCACATCAGAGAGGGGGGCTAGGCAAGTGCTGCAAAACCTGTAGCTGCCCACCTCCCCTGCTTCCTGAGTCGTCTCCAGCCTCTAGAATCTCGACTCCCTAAAACTGAGTGACGCACACAGGACAGGCTCAATGCCTGAGTGCTGACCATGCCACTATGGCTCCAAGGGAACTGACACACCACAGGAGGATTCCAAAGGGCTGAGGTCTGGAGAGGGCCAAGCAGTCATCACAGGAGGGGGGCATCCTCCAGGGAACCAGCCATCCCAACCCCAATACTAGCTGCCCTGCCCAGTCCCCACCAAACTTGAACTCTTTCTTACCCCAAACCCAGCTTGGTCCTCCCAGATTAGGCACTGCTTGCGCTTACCCACAGCTTGAAATCAGAGATGGATCCACAATAAACTGGTCATTGGCCCTAACAGAATGAACTATGCATCAGCAAAAGAATGGGGTGGGGCGGACACAGGCATGTCAGACAAGTTAAAGGTGGGCAAGATCAGACCAGGATGCCAGAACAGTCAGAAGACAGTGCTCCCGGGACAGCTGGCACTGGGCTTGTTGGGAAAGGCATGCTGGACCTGGAGCCCAGAGAGGCAGGTAGGAAGGGAAGGAAGGAGGGAGAATAGAGGGAGGGCAGGCCACCCAGGTGGGGGTGTAACAGTGGGTTCAGGAGCTGATGAGCAGCTGAGTGCGGCTGCAGCAGGGGAGGAGAGAGGATGCCTGAGCCAGAGGCTAGGGCATAATGTGCTCAGCTGACTCTCCTGGTTGCAAGTGACAGAAAAGCCAGTTCAAATGGGTTTCATCAAGAAAAGAAGCCATTGACTCACCTAGGGCCAGCTGGGCCCAGGCAACTTATTCCTCCCCATCCCTCTGGGCCAGTCTCACTCCTGAGCAGGCTGTCCCTAGGCAGCAGACCCTAGCAGCAACCTGCTCACATCCTTCCCCATTCAAGTCTCCTCCAACTATCCCAGCAGAGCACTAAAACTTTCAGATGGCCACAGGTCCATCCCAGAACCAATCACTGGCCAGGAAGACGCAGCACCATGATTGGCTAGACCCCAATCACTAAGCGTCCCATGGGCATGGACCAGAGGGAGGGAGGAGGAAGTAGGGGATGGGAGCTGGGTGAGCTGCCCACCACCAAGTTTGTTCGCTACCATGCACACATCAACATCCAAGATGCTTCAGGCCAGGGACCACATCCTACTCTCAACAGCTTTCCTAAGCAGTGTATGTACATCCTCCTGAGAAAATTAAGGCTACAAACCTAACCTCTTCCAAAGCTACATGGTGAACAGCAGTCAAGATTCCAAGTTTTCCACCCGGAGAAAGACTGTCTTCTTCACTATGTCACCTACAGAGCTCACATGTTACCCAGTCAGCCACATGGCCCCAACAGAGGGGGTGAAACATCCCAGTCTGTTTTTGGACATTCACTCTGGGGCCGGCACAGAGGCAAGACCAGGACACAGGAGACTGGCTGGGAAGCAGCTACATCTCCCTAGTGATCCTGCTTGTAGGAATGGGGCAACCAAGGGAGGTGGCCAGCTGAGCAGTGGGTTGTGGCACCACCAACCAAAAGCACAGCATGCCGAGGGCAGCAGGCAGCTGGACTGCAAGGGCCCATGCACTGCTGGAAGCCATGGTGAGAATACCTGGGGAAAGTCTTAAAGGCCAGACAGGGGTCCCCAAAGCAAAGCCAAAATACTCAAGGGGAAGGAGGCACCGTGGGCATGAGGTTTGAAGAGAGCGGAAAGGCCAATGCAGTAAGGTACAGGGAGCCAGGGGACAATGGGAACCGCTCAGTGTTAGGCCTCAGGTTTGCTTCGTTCCCAAGGAGATGCATTCAGCATTGACCGTGAGGCAGGCCACTGAGGACAGCACGATGACCCAGGGAGACAGCCTGGAGTGACAAGCATAAGAGCATCCTCATGCACAAGGTTGTTGGCTCATCTTACAAAGCAGATGATGCCACTTCCTGTTTCCCCAACTTGGGGGAGCCCACCACCAACAGTACAGAAAACCATGCCCACTGTATTGATACAGGAGCATCATCCCCAGGGCAACACGCAGATTCCTGCTCCCCTAACTCTGAGTGGGGCTGATAAGCAGGTTCACCAGAAACCCTAAGACAGTCCCCACCTACCCGCCCCAGACCTCACTGTTTTTGTCCTGCCACATGGGAGGGCTACAGCAGTCTAGGGACACCTACTGCTTCTGTCTGCACAACAGACCCTGCTTCTTCTGCAAGCTCCTCCCTGACTTCTTGAGGGCACTGCCATTTTCTTACAAAGCCCCCTTCACCCCACCCCCAAGCCAAGCTGGAGTGATTCTCCAGGAGTTTTCAAACTGGAAGCAAGTCAGTGAATCCATTTTTGATCATGTCCTAGCTTTCAAGAGTTCAAATCCCAGAGCTGCTACATTTCCCGCCATGTGGAAGAAGTCCATCCACAAGACACACAGACACACAATGCTGAGGACAAAAAAAAAAAGAACAGTTTCCCTCTCAGTTCTCCCACTCCAATTTCAATCCCAAACAGTACTTTGACTCAGTGGTGAGAGGAGAAAGGTTACAAGCGAATGCAGGATGAGCTCACAACACCTGGGAGGTTGATACTTTTGCCCTTTGGTGAGAAGTGAGGCTCCTGCACTCAGTGGAAGCTTTGGCCTGTTGACCAACCTTCAAAGGGAGAACTTTAAATGTTTAAGAATAAGAAGCTCCTTTAAAATAGAAGTGAAAGTGAAATAACCATTCACAAACCTCCTCGCCCCCAGACACGCCTAAAATGTAACATGTGGCCCACATCTGCCACTGCCAGGCTGCCAGCATCCAGCAAAGGGGGAGCAGACATCACCAATTTCGGGTGCTTGCCTAGAGCCCCCCAGATTGGAAGGGAATAATGGAGGGACACGAAAGATCACCTGACCCAATGCATTTCAGTTAACCTAAGGGAAAGAAATGCAGGTACCAGTTTCTGGTAAGCGGGGGTGGGGGGTGGGGGGGGAGAGGACAACAATGACGACGACAGGATGGGGGGGGACAGACAAGAGGAAATGGGCAAGACAATCAGCTCGGACCAGACCTCTGAGCAATCAGCCATACCTCTGAGCCCGAGAGAACAGAAGTCCAGACCTCTTAATCAGCCATACCTCTGAGCCCGAGAGAACAGAAGTCTGGAGAACTTGGCTCCTGCCTGGGTCACAGGCACTGTCTCCTTCTACCCAGGCTCATCCAGGCAGTTACTGCAGCATTAGGAGAGGTGATGGGGACAGGAGAATCAGCAGTGCTATGGTGAGGCTCTCCTGGACTCCTAAAGGGCTCCTTAGCCCAGGATAGGGTCGGAAGCTGCAACCTAGCACCTGCACTAAGACGAGGTACCCAAGTGAGACTACAGGCAAATCAGAGTCTGCAGTTCAACCAGGAGTGGGCACTTAGAACCCTGGCTGTGATCTGACGCCATCCAAACAATCCCGTTGCTTACGCCAGACCTCATATTTCAGTTACATCCATTCTGTCATCTGGACCCAAGTCTCCCAGGCCTAGCATGACACCCAACTATTTGAAGGCGCCCAACTATTTGAAGGCGCTATCATATCAAAGAGGTGACTAAACCAGCACTCACTCAGGGGTCACCGCCAGCCCACTCCCCATCCCATTCTCCCATTAACAGGACCTAATGTTTCTTGGGGGCACCCCCTCTACTCTGGGTCAGTCTGGGTGGAACTAACACCATGCCAAGATTCAGGGGTGAACCAACGAACACAGCCTGCTATTTCAATCAAAGTCCAGAGAAGGCACCAGGAAATGTCTGCTGGGCCTTCTGGGTAAGACGTGACTTCTCTTTCTGCCCCTGGATAATGGTCAGTGAGGGTGAATCCCAAAGCTGCAGGGGCTGGGGAGAAGACACCCACTATGCAAAGGCAACACAACAAAAAGCAAAACAGAGACAGAGAGTAAAGCCAGGTCGTTATCTGAGAAGAGACCCATTTCTGGGCCTTTAAGTAACACAAGCCAATGAGGCCCTCTGCGTTTAAGCTCCTGTCATGAGTGCAGTGCCACCCTCTCGGGAGAAATTAAAAGAATTACTAAAGGTGCTCTGCCTGCAACTACCTAACTGAACACTTGAAGGAAACAATGTGAAACAATGAGCAGAAAGGGTAAACTCTTCCTAGTTTATATACCTACACGTCAGTGTCACTCACCCCCCACCCTCACAGCTCTAAAAAGCTAGCTTGCCAACTAATTGCCTGGCACAGATGCAAGGTGCACCAAGGGGTAAAAAAAAGTTGGGAAGTGTTTACTGGAAGTGGCTTTCAGGAGGACTGGCTTCAAGAAGGAGGACACAGGTAGCTATCTTGGGGATCACCCAGGGGAAAGCGGACGTGGCCACCATCCCACGACACAACCCAAGCTAGGCCAGGGACCTGATGGAAAGAGGGGTCCAGAGAGCTAAGGTGGAATAGGAGAGGCGGGAATATCCAAGCAACGCATCAAGGGGACAAGGAGAACCAGCCCCCAGGTGTGTGCAGGCAGAGCTGCAGCCAGCTTGGGGGGCCAGGTGCCATGCGGAGCCAAATCTGACCAGACTATGGGTAAGGGAAGGAGCTGAAGGTACAAGCAGGACAGCGGGGCCACCGGCACCTGGAGGAGGGCTGCCAGGCCACCAATGGCCTCTCGGTGTGAGCCACGGTCATGTGCAGCTGAGTTCTCCGTCAGTAACTCACCTGACTGCTGACGTCTGCGCCACAGAACCCCCCATCACAGAGCCAAGGCCAGCCACCTACAAAATCACTTTGTGCACACAGTGGACAAGTGACTAGAGTCTCCACAGCAGCCATGAGGCTGACCCACCACAGGGTGTGGCCTGAAGAAAGCATCACCCATTTTTTGGCCCTTGACGAATGAAACTTGGGAGAGGGGGTTGTCCAGGAAGGGTTTGATTTGTCACATGACCAAAAAAGGACACAGGGTCCCAAGGTAGCATTTGAACAGTGTCTCCAGGGATCACAGACAGCTAGGGAATCTAAGATCAAGAGCCACCTTCTCTGTCAGGGGTGAAAAATGCCAGCCAAGAAACAAAAAGGAAAAAACACTTCACACCTTATCCTCAGCCAGTTCAAGAGAAAGCAGAAAGTATTTCAGGTACAACTTTCCTCTGGGACAAGCTTAAAAACATTGTACAGATGAATCCAGCGTAAGGATCCAAATCCAGGCAGGAGAGTGGAATGTCTGCCTTGTACCCACTGCCCTCTCTCGAGTGACATGGGAGGCAGCAGCAGGTGGCTAAGGACTGGGTGGGTAGGTTCCAACCCCAGTGTCATCCCTTCTAGCTGTGTGTCCACTGAGCCTCAGTTTCTGCACTGGTACCTGCCTCCCAGGGTTGCTGTACAGATTAAAGGTGACAAGTGCTGGCACCTCATACCTGCTCAGTAAGCGCTGACAGCCAATTCTGAAGACCAGCCCTTTTTTTTTTTTTTTTTTGCGGTACGCGGGCCTCTCACTGTTGTGGCCTCTCCCGTTGCGGAGCACAGGCTCCGGACACGCAGGCTCAGCGGCCGTAGCTCACGGGCCCAGCCGCTCCGCGACATGTGGGATCTTCCCAGACGGGGGCACGAACCCGTGTCCCCTGCATCGGCAGGCGGACTCTCAACCGCTGCGCCACCAGGGAAGCCCCTGAAGACCAGCCCTTTTCACAGGAAGATCAACAAGCATCTGAGCACCCACTTGCTGAAGAAGTTCTGGATACCTGGGGAGTAACTCATGCTCTGCCAGCAAGGAGCTTGCAATCCCATAGAAAACGTGTTCAACAAGACCTATACTCAGCA
>NW_006788006.1:1763250-1784668 GCF_000442215.2 Lipotes vexillifer
GGATTTTTAAGTTATGTACAGTGCCGGAAGGAGACTGTCTTTGGTTAAAGCAGGAAAGGTTTCTGGAAAAGGGAGAGCAGTAGGGACAACAGGAGGCTCCAACCAGAGGCAGTACAAAGGGTTGGATCCTAGGTGTCACACACATACAAGTAAAGTCGGCTTCCAGGTTCAAGTAGATGCTGTTTTGACAACAAGCTATAACTTCATTTCAAAACAGTAGCTTCTGTCCTTGAGTTTTCTCCAAAAACAAAAACAAAAAAACAGCTACTCAAAGTACACCTGCCATTATGTGGAAGTTCCTGAATGTTTCTGATCATAAAAATGGACCCTGACACCCAAAAAGGTTAGGACCCACTAGGCTAGAAGATTTTAAGGGGGGAAAGGTGGTAGGATATGGGAAGAAAATGGAAATGCAAAACTTAACGTTTAAAAACACTTCACATTTAAGGTTAACCTCAGAAGATGCACTGGAGTTCAACTTTCATGCTGGGCACTGCTTACGTAGAAGGTGGGACACTGTTGTTAAGCCCATCGGCTTCTGAGCCAACCAGCACTGGGTTTGGGCCCAAAGCTTTCCCATATCCACCTCTGTGACACTGGACAGATCACTTAACCTCTGCTCTCCCCTAAAATGAAGATGGAGCATCCACTTGCAAGAGTGGTTCAGAGAACCACCAAGGATGCAAAGCACTCCATACAATACCTGGCATATAGTAAGTGCTCAGTAAACAGCAGCTCTTCATTTTACAGCCTCCAATGGACGAATCCAGGAAACTCTGTTGCAGTCCCAGGAGCACTGGAAGGCTTTTAACCCCACCTGCCTGGAAGTGGCACATCACCTGACACGACCCTTCTTTTTAGCAGTCTCCATATACAATCACAGAACCTCCACGAACTCACAGGTCAAGAATCTGAGGGCCCAGTCCTGTCTGCACGCCCACCTGGCATCGTGGCCCTGGACACTTGAGCCAGCTCTGACGATAATCAAGAGCTCCCCCGAGTGCAACAGCACCTACCTCCCAGGAACTCCTGCCTTCCGAGTCCTAGGTTTGCCTCTGGAAGCCACACAGAGCTACCTAACTCCAGTACTGGAAACGAGCCCCAGGCCCTTCACAGAGCCTGATACCTGCCCCCTTCCCATCCCATTGCTGAGAGGGCAAACTGTTCAAGGATTTGCTACCAACTCCTCCAAACTCTCCATTCCCCTCAGGTCAGAGACAAACCAAGAACTGACTTCCTTTTCCTTCTGAAAACTCAAATGATGGAAAAAAATGATGATTCTAGAAAGCCATTTCATGCTCTTAAGAATTCTGAACTATCTTCGAATAAGACACATGAACTGTTCCACTTGGATCTAAGAGCTGTAGCCCTGTAAGGCTGCCGCACCCCAGACTATCCGTGTGCCCGCTCCATGCCTGCTCCAGGTCCCTGGAGGGTTGCAGCTGGGCAACCCCAGGTCTGCACCCTCCATATCCAGCACCATAAATGCTTGCTAGAAATGTTTATTCAACTGCTGAGCCACCTTTTCCAGTTTTACCATATTTCTCCATAAACAGTGTGCATCAGTTGGTGATTGAAATGTAAGTGTAGGGCTTCCCTGTAAGCGCAGTGGTTGAGAGCCCGCCTGATGATGCAAGGGACACGGGTTTGTGCCCCGGTCCAGGAAGATCCCACATGCCGCGGAGCAGCTAGGCCCGTGAGCCATGGCCGCTGAGCCTGCGCGTCCGGAGCCTGTGCTCTGCAACGGGAGAGGCCACAACAGTGAGAGGCCCGTGTACCACAAAAAAAAAAGAAAAAATGTGAGCATACTGCCTCCCAAGACCTGGAATTCATTCAGAGAGTACTTTTAAACACAGCATGTGGAATACTGGTAGGCCCTCCTTATTCAGGAAATGCTCTCCAGTTCATGGAATCCCTGTGTCAATACTTGCTCAGCACTACTCATGTGCCTGGAGAGTGAAAAGGAGCAGTTTGAGAAGGGGCTCTGAGCATGGGCACTCACAAGGCTGGACTGAAAATGCGCTGCCTACGCAGCCGGCCACTGAGCCACAAACTCAGTCACCCAATCTGACAACCAGCTAGTGGGCCCCACAGGGACCAGGCGGACTCAGGCCAGAGCCACCACCAGGAATAGAAAGAAAAAGCACAACTTCTACTGAGAGACAGAGCCCCCAGCTTCCAGAAGGCGGTTTACCGTGGGGGGGGGCAGGAGACCCCCCGAGGCAGTCACCTAGAGGTTGGGCTGGGTTAAATCAGTTCTGGATGAACCAGAGCTCCATCTGAGAAGCCACTCACATGGACACCAAAACTGAGGCAAAGTAAGCACAGCTCTCCTCCTTCACCTAACGCCACGCTTGGCACCCCTGAGGGCATGTCCTGCCACACGAAGCTGCATCATGAGCCCGGGTGACCATGGTGCCTGTTTATATCTGTATCAGGACAAAAACCCCTTCCCATAAGCTGATCTTGGACTGTCCTCCTAGGCCTCTGTGACCTCCAGCCAGGACAACATACCCTGACGAGAGCCGCCTCTGAGGACCTCCGTGAAGACCGAATGCAAAGTCCACCTTCTTCTGAGGGAGAGAGTGAATCACAACAAGGTCTTACACCTGCTTCACAACCAACACTGTTACCTGCCTACTTCCCAAAGTCATAAAATGCCTCATTGCTGTCCTCACACGTCCTGGCCATGATGTAAAGGAGCAAAGACAGGAAGGTTACTGAATGTGGGCAACCAGTGTGATCAGGAAGAGTCCACATGCTTAGATTTCATATCTTCTAATATACTAATGAGAATCAGAATAGTCTTCCATTTCAGAACTTATAAGATTCCTCTTTTCTGCAGGATCAATGGCATTTTAAATTAACATCAAAAGTGCTGTAATCTTGAAGCAGAAAAGGAAGCTGGAACACAAGACTCATGTAAAGTTCCACATCAGCTGGCAGTCGCCACACCACAGTGTGGTCTGGCCCAGGATTCTGTGTCCCTGACAGAAACCTTAAGATGTTTCCGGGACAGGCTGTCTAATGTCATCAACCTGTAAGATCTATCACAGGTAAATCGAACCCAAGTTGTAATCTCATATAAACTTGTGTGGGAAGAGAAGAGACTCCCACATCTTTTCTTACCAGCTCAAGAACGCTGCCTTCTTGGCCTCTTCTGAAGCTGCCTCTCCATGTTTGAGAGCAGTATGGTGGCGTTTAAAGTTGGGGCAGTCACCTCACATTAAGTCAGTAGGAAACAAAGGCATCTTGTCCTCTCCTGGCCATGGGAGGCACTCACTAAACAGTATTGTCATGATGTCTGCTTCTGCACCTGCAGAAAGGGGAGACTGGCTACTCACCCCACCTCCCTTTATAGGCTGTTGGGAGAAAGCAGGAGACTCTGCTGCACAAAGTCAGTCATACATCTCCGTGTAGAAGTGTGTTAGTGTTTGTTATTCAGAAAATTCACACAATGTACCTTGCATTAAAAGAAAAAACTTCTAGAACAACAATTCATGTTAGCCTCTGCTGCGCCTTCCAGAATCTGAACCTGGATCTGGAAGGAGCTTTATGGGGCAAATACACCAGTTCCCAATCCCACTTTGCAGATGAGGAAACTGCAGTCCAGTGAAGCTAAGTGGTATCTTAACCTTCAAATTCCTAGGTGGGAAAATTATCCTTCCCCTGTGTCTCTCTGCAGAGGCCCCTTGTTCACCTCCCCTTGGCACCTGAAGTCTGCAGAACAGTGAAGAAGAAAAGTAGTTCCTGAGGTTTCCTGCTGGACAGCCCAAGAAGGAGTCTAGGGTTCAGTCAGTTTAACCAGCACTTAGAAAGTACACCTAACGCTTCTGCTCTAGACAGAGAAGACAAAGCCCGAACTCTGGAGAAACAATGAGTCTCCGATACAAACGGGAACCTAATCACTTGCTGATGAGATTATGCTTGGGTGGACTGACTCTGATTTCTGGGCAGGAGTAAGACAGTTCTCAACTTTATCCATAACAAAACAAGATTAAGCTGGAACAAAGGCACAGACTGCACTTAAGAAAGATTTTCAACACCCTGGGCTGCCATACACAAGAAGAGTAAGGCTTCGACTGTTCTGAAAAACCGTTAGTTGCTTTTTGAAAAGGAATGTACAGAATTTACTTTATTACTGAGTTGAGAGAAATTATTAACTCAGAGCCTGATGCTATAGATATTCAAATACTCCAGAGGCTAGAATATAGAGCAAAGAAACAACTTTCCTCTTAAGAACTCCTTTGTCAGGGAGATGGTCAGAAAGTGTTACTTTGTTATTTCCCTAAGTTTTCAGATACTTGTGGATATTAGGTCAGCTGCCTGACATTGAGTTTTCAAGCAAAAGCTAAGTTTGTTAGCATACTTGCATGCCCATAAAGGTAAGCATTACATGACACAATTCTCTGTCGCTTCTCTCAGAAGAGGTTTAATTTTAGTGTTGGCTCTTCAACACTGTCCCCATTTTTATTTTCCAGGAGCATCTTAAATATGTGTCAACTAACTATACAGAAGTGGAGTTCCTACTTGGGCAAGGCAGAAGAGAAGAACAGCTGTGTGCTGGCACCGCCTGGTTGGAGCCACCTAGCTCTCACCTGAGCCCAGGTCAATCAAGAGAAACTGCAGAAATAAGGTCACACCATCTCTGCCAGCAAGCTATCCCTCCACGGCTCTGAGTTTCTATATGGGGTTTGCTCCAAGCCACACTCCTGTCAAACGGCTTACAACAATACTCAGGGATGTCAATGACAACAGCAGCACTTAAAGGTGGCACTTTCTCCCCACTCATATTCAGAGACCATTTCCCAATTTCATCCACCACACTTATATTAGTAGGACTCTACACACACCTACCACAAGAGTCCACCCAAATAAGCCACGTGAAATGTGCATTCCATGACACGTAACACAAAAGTGGGCTTGGCCTCTCTTCCTCCTGTACTCCTAGGAACCCTTTAGATTAGAGCCTTACACAACACTGGAACCCCTGAGGTCACTGCCCCACCTAATCTACAACATGGTGACTGCCCGTTAAAGCGCCTCCTGATCCCAAAGCTTTCCTAGGTGGCGTTAAGGATCAGTGTTAATATCTCAGCAACCTTTCAGACTCTCCGGAAGGCAAACAAGCACATGGAATTCAAGAAATTACACTCTTGACTGATGCAAAAGTCACCAAGGCTATATTTTTCAAGTCACTTGTTTTATCCTCTAATATTTCAGTCTTGGGAATTGCTGCAGCACCCGTTTCTGCAAAATTTCTGCAAGGTTTTTATATAGCTTGTGCCTACTCCACCCCCAAAGTCATAACAAAAATGTATACAATATTTCTTAGACAATTACCACCAAGTCTATCTTAATGGGGTCTGAAGACCAGGAATGACAGAATTACTTATGATACAGAAATCAGAGTCTTACAAAAATAACTATTTGTGCCAGAATTGTACAATCCAACATGAATTATTCCCAAAATGCTAGGCTAAAGCCTACTGCTAAAAGTAATCAGCCAAACTCATGTAAAGGAAAAGCAAAAGCCCCCATAGTGACAGAAACCTAAGTTACCTAGCCAAGCCCAAGATGGTTTATTTCTTCCATCCCCAGCACATTAAAAAGTGGTTTCAATGGCCACTTCTTGGTCTCCCAGGATATGCAGGGGCTCACTTCATACTTGGATGCTACTACATCTTCCCATTGCTCAACTGCTCCTGCCACAGGGGGAAATGACCCCTATGGCCGTAAACCACTCATAAAAAACATGAGAACGCGATGAGTCTTCCCCTACACACACGGAGGGGGGCAGGGGAGATCCCTCCACAAATAGTACCCTCCGTGGAGGAGCACCTGAGAAAGCGACACCCTGGGGTTAACCCTGATGGCCTAGGTCGCAAACCAACAGGCTAGGACCCCAGGTAGGGCGTAGACGGCCGACGGAGGGCTCTGGGTGGAATGAGAGAGCAAACAATCACCTTTAATTCACTACCAAAAAGCAGGGCTCTGGCTTGGTCTGAGACGCAATGAGTACTTAGGCCCAGAAAGGTAACAGAAAGAATCCCACTCTCCACAAGATCATCTTCTGTTGGCAGGGACCCCAAGAGGACCCAGCAAAGGCATGTCCATTCTCAGAACCAAAAGGGACTCTCCGAGTGCCCTGGGCACCCGGCTAGGTGCAAAGCAGGCCAGGGGGGTTCCCTCCGAAGCCAGAAAGGTGCTTCCAGACGGGAGAAAAGAGAAAGAGGACTTCCCTGATCACCCAGAAGACCGAGACACCGCCGGCACCGGCTCCCCGAGTCATACCCCGGACACCAGTTGCTCCACAGCCTTTCCCCCTCCCCTCCCCCCCGCCGGGAGGGCTTCCCGGGGGTCGCGGGTCCCCCGGGAAGGGCGAGGCGGGGGAGCTCCGTTAGGAGCATCAAGGGTCGTAGAGCTGGAGCGGGAGAGGAGATAAAGCTCTGATCTCAGCTCCCATCTGCTCCCTCCGCCCAGGCCGCACGAAAGCCTCGGCCTCACGTACCGAGCGCCGCCGGGCTGCCCGACCAGCCCCCGGCCCGGGCCTGGGGGGCGAGAGGCCGGGATGGCAGCGGCCCTCGGGGGCAGGTGGGTGGCCGGTGGGTCCCCCGGAGCCCTGCGGGGGAGGGGCACTATGGAGGGGGAGGGTCCCGGGCCCACGCGGCCTCCACCTCAGCCCGTGCGGTGAACACTTACGTTGCTCTGGGGGTCGATGGCCTGCAGCAGCCGGTCCCTGATCTGCTGCGGAGACGGCGGAGCCGCTGTCATTGCCTGGGCGAGGCGGGGGGGAGCGGCCGGGCCAGCGGGCGGGCGGGCTGAGGCGGCGGACGGGGGTCACTCACTCGCCGGCCTCCGGGAGCGGAGCCTCATGTTCCCCGCGGCACCGGGGGAAGTGGGGGCGCGCGGGGCGGCGGAGAGGGGAGCCGGGGCCGGGGCTCAGGCCCGGGGCGCCGCCGCCACCAGAGGAGGAGGAGGAGGAGCCGCTGGAGCCGTCGCCGCTGCTGCCGCCGCTTCGAGAACCAAACTCCAGTGAGCAGCCCCCGCGCGGAGCACTCTGGGTAACCCGCGCCGCACGCAGCGTCGGCACCACACTGAGGAGGTTGGGAGATGGGGCGGGCTGAGACGCCAAACTTGGGCGGGGCCACACGCGGGCCACGCCCCTTCGATTCTTACGCATGCGCGCGCAGGCGCATTGTTCCCTCCCGGTCAAAGGTGACGTTGGGAGGCGGTTGGGCAGGGCAACGGCCACTGCCTGGAGGCCCCGCCCCCACCCAAGCTGGGCGGGGGCCGAGGTTTCCGACGGAAACGGTCGATATGCGCCGAGTCCTTGAACCCGGGCGCTCTGGGTGGCCGCCTGAGGGCAGCGGGGCGGAGAGGACAGCGGAAGGAACCCTCCTAGGGCAGAAAAGCTTTCCCCATTCTGACGGAGGTGACGGGAGTCGCGGGTGGGAGGAGCTGCCAAGTTTTCTGAGCCCGGGGGTCCTCCTCAGCCTCTCTGCGTTCCTGGGGGCCAGTAGGCAGACGTCCACGTTGTAATTCCGCGCGTGGGTCAACTGAGGAGCCGAGGAATGCTGCCGCCCCCGCCCCTCCAGAGGACGTGGATGCGAACCCGGGGTCGGCAGCGCCGAGGGCCAGGATCCCAAAAGCATGAGACTGCAAAGTGCCTCACGGAGGAGCCGCTACCCCAAGCTGGGAAAGCCCCAAACCATGAGCTGACACCAACGTTGCAAACCTGTGTCCACGCCAGGGTTTCTCAACCTGGGCACCAGTAACATTTGGGGCCGGATCACTGTTGTTGTAGGGCCTGTCCTGTTGCATTGCAGGA
Source organism: Lipotes vexillifer (assembly GCF_000442215.2). Lineage (NCBI taxonomy): Eukaryota > Metazoa > Chordata > Mammalia > Artiodactyla > Lipotidae > Lipotes > Lipotes vexillifer. Next base: position 1,771,082 of record NW_006788006.1, read on the forward strand.
TGTTCAGCAGCATCCCTGGTTTCTACCCATTAGATGCCAGTAGCACCCTTTCCCCGCTTAGGACGACCAAAAATGTCTCCTGTCACTGCCAGAGGTCCCCTGGTTGGCAGAACCGACCCCTGTTGAGAATCACTGGTTTAAAAGACCCTTCTACCCTGCTTTGCGTGGAGATGCTGGAAAATTGAAGCCCTCATTCTCTGAACCTCCTTTATAAAGGAGGAAACTGAGGCCCAAGGTCACCCAGAGTTATAGGTCAAACCCATAATTGTTAAATGTCAAGTCTAAGGGCTTCCCGCCCGCCCCCTCACTGCCTTCTTTCATTGCTGTCTTCTCTCTCTCACTGGAAACTCTGTTAAATATACGGTTATGCGAAGGGGTAGAAAGGCAGGCTGAGTGGATTATTAGCCACAGCCTCGGAAGAAATAACTTTTTTCGTTGTTTCAGGAAGGCCTAGATTTAAAACAGAGGCAGCTGATGAGAACCACATGTGCGCCTTGGATCTGTGCTACACCTGTTAGTCTTGCATTTGTCATGCTTCTGGGAAGCATTTTTATTTGCAAAAACGGCGGCTTCCGCACGTGGTTGTGGTTGCCTGCTTCAGCACGTGCGAAAAGTTTTACATCACACTTGTAGGAGGCAATAAATACCGGCAAAAGACTTCTCTTATTTACTCACTCTCCCTCCTTAGGATGAGGTGCTTTGTGTACACGGTCCCGGTTGGAAACCAGCCCACTTGGAGATATTCTTTATCTCACTTAAGACAAGCAAAATAAACAAGCACTCCCCCAAGTATATTCCGGTCCTGCCTCCCTTTTTAATTTCTGATTCAGATATACAATATATTATTTTTTAAATCAAGGGTTACTTAGAAACAAGCAATTTGTTTCCCATGGGTCAGGTTACTTAAGAAAGATTTGGAAAGCACTCCATTTACCTACTCTTTTTAAACTAAGAAGAAACATTAAGATGACTGTGAGCTCCACAAGGGCACTAATTCCATGTCCCCAGTAGATAGAGGAGTGCTTATTAAATATATGTGAAATAAGTGAATGAATGTCTCATCCAAACACATTGCAGCTGTATACACACACCCAGACGTACTTATGCGGTTCAGTTCCACAGATCTGGCACACAGTGGGGGCTCAATAAATATTTAATAAATGAAGTACTTTAGATATAAATACACATGAGGATGCACATGGGCACACACAGATTCTGTATATAGTATATGTAGTATTATTCCACATTTAACGTATATGCAAAGGGTGCTTATAAAGATTAAATCAGATAGCCACTAAATGGGAGTCTTGAAAATGTTAGCAGTTCTCTTAGGTCCAGGGTAGATAATGCAGTTCACCTAGCAGACTTTTTGCTTTGAGGAAGAGATACTTGAAATGGCAAAGTTGGGGCTCGAAGTAAATCCTCTTGCTATAATGGTTCTTCCCTGGCAATATGTCCCTAAAATTATTTATATAGAGAGCACCAGCCCCACTGTCCTGAGAGGACAAGATCTTTTGTGCTTGGAATGCCTCACCTCTTAGCAAGGTGGCCCCCAAAGAGGGAGGGAGAGGAAGTGGCTCTGACCCCTGACTTGCTCTTGCCATGGGAAGTGGCAGGGAAGGTAGTTTCAGGGGCCTGAGTGCCCAGCATCCTCAGCCAAGCTTGGCAAGTTGGGAGTGGACTCCTCCTATCCGGACAAGCAACAGCATCACAATAGGAGGCCATGAGCAGGCCAGCTCCCACAACTGCAGCGGACCAGTGTTCAAAAGTGACAGCAGGTGGTGGCGAGGAGCAACAGCAGGCATAACTGGGCAGACACACCTGAAGTGAAAAGCAGCTGTGCCCCTTTAGACACATAAACCCCTGGAGTTTGGCAACTTAAAGGAGAAGTTGTTACTGGACTTATCCCAATAAGGTATGTGAAGACTCCAATGATTAATAGGAAAATGTGTGCAAATCCACCACCCGACTTCGACCCATATGTTTGCTCTGAGTTTAACGATCTGGTGGGAATTTTTAAAAAACACTCTCGTGTACTAACTCCTTCAGCCATATCAATGATCTCAGAAGCACCTAGAGATGGGTTTCAGAGTTCTGCGTGGCTTTGCAGCAAGTCCTGTTCAAAAGTGAAGCCAGTTTCAACTGGTTCTGAATAGCCCCTGATATGTCACTGCTTTTAAGAAGGGTTTCAAAGATAGGTGACAGAACTCAATTTTTATAATGTCTCCAAGTGTGGGGATACAAACATGCACAAAGCCTGCTCCTGGGGAGCTAGTTTTGAAGCCAAGACCTGAAAACAGGTTAGGGGCTCATTAATACAATACCATAGTTGTACTGCCCAAGCAAAGTGTTGCAGAAGCACAAAGAGGGGAATTCTGGAGTACAGAGAAAAATGACTGACATGGAGGCAGCATTTCAACGGAGAGTGTTTCCATACATTGACACCCTCTGACTCGGCATTTCACAATTTCTAGAAATGTATCTGGAGGAAGCAATCAGATGCAGACAAATGTGTCTGTACAAGGAAGATCACAGCAGCATCGTTTCTAAGGGCAAAAGACTGGAAGCTACCTATGTGTCCAGTAATCGGGGGGTATATAAATAAACGGAGTCAGTTCATGAAAATGGGATGGTTACGGACTAGGAGGGACCATAGGATTCTGTAATTCCATTTGGGTGGTGGTCTTGTCTTATGTAGGCAACATATAGAAATTCACCAAGCTGTATGTCACTATAGATTAAACTTCAAATATAAATGAAAGAATATAGAGCTGGCTAGCTAGATAACCTAGCCATTATAAACCAGCATTGAATAATACAGGAAAATGCTCCCAATATTAAATGCTAAAACGCAACATATAAACTATATATCTTACAATCTTAATTTTAGTTGCATTAAAATATATATACTTATGTGCATAATTCATAGAAAAAAATAGTGCAAGAAACCAAAACACTTATCTCTGACAGGTGATTTTTATTCTGACACTTTTGCCTGAAGTTCCACATTTTCTAGAACGAATATGTGATGCCTCCTGATGATCTCGTCCAGTGCTGGTGTTATTCTGACCTCTAGTAGCCTCTAATTCTCACCTTCTGACTGAGGTACCGCTAATTTGAAGTATAATCGTAATCTCCATAATCCTGAAGATGGGTTTGCTATCAGGCTGACTGATGGTTGTCAATCTAAGTCCTAACAGTTTGTGTTTTCCCTACGGCCCCAATTTTGTTTAATTTTTAGTAAGAGAATAACAACTGGGAGTAATATTGAGTACCTACTATGTGTCAAGTTCCACTGAGGGCTTCACATGAGGGCCCTGATGAAGCCCTCTGGACAGTCAGACGCTTGCATCAGCTCCTCCCCTTGACTCTGTGTGGGGTCTGCAACTCACTTTGACCTAGAGGATGCGGTAGAAGCCACGCTCTGCCTGATCCAGACTGAACCTCTAAGAGGCCTGGCAGTTACCACACAACTCAGCAATTCCACTCCTGCGAATCACCCCAAGAAAACTGAAAACATACACTGACACAGACTTGTACAGGTAAATGTCCACAGCAGCTCTATCCTTAATAGGTGCAATGTGCAAAGGCCAAAAACCCATCAACTGGTGATTGGATAAACGAAGTGTACATCTATACATTAGAATATTACTCAACCATAAAAGGGAGTCAAGTGCCAACACATGCCACAATGTGGATGAACCTTGAAAACATCATGCTGAATGAAGGAAGGCAGACACAAAAGACCATATCTTGTATGATCCCATTTATATGAAATGTCCAGAATAGGCAAATCCATAGAGACAGAAAGTAGATTGATGGTTGCCAGGGCTGGGAGAGAATTTGCAGTGGTTGCTAATGGGTGTGGGGTTTCTTTTAGGAGTCATAAAAATGTTCTGGAATTAGATTGTAGTGATGGTTGCCTCTGTAAATATACCAAAAACCACTGAATCATCCAATTTCAATAGGTGACCTGTATGTGAATTATATCTCAATAAAACTGTTAAAAACAAGAGGAGGCAGTAGCCTGGCAGTGTCCATCTGCCTTCGCAGTCCTGAGAGCACCAAGCTGCCATGTCAGAATCTGGTGACCGCACTGGAGGGGCACGTGGCAAGAGGGAGCGGCCTGGGGCCTCCATGGAGAATAAGGAACCAGGAGACACAGAATGCTGTGCCCCACATGTCTAACCCCATCAGCTGGGCCACCCAGGCTGAGGCGCCAAGATACATGAGTCGAGAAGCCTCCTTGGAGCTCAGAGACAGCCTCACCGGGCTGGTCCAATTTCCTGCCCACTGAACTGTAACTAAATATAGATGTTTTAAACCACTTAGTATTGGGGTCACTTGTTACACAGCGCTAGCGGACACACAGTTGCTACTGTAATCCTCAAATGACACACAAGGAGGAGCCTGAGGCTGAAGAATGAGGAGACTTGCCCACAGCCACTTAGCCCACAACGATGCAGCTGGGATTCCAGGCTGGATCTTTCTGATTCCAAACCTTGCTCTCTGGTCTTTACCACTACTCAGCTCTAGCACCCCTCCTGCCTCATGTTTGTCGTTTGCCATGTGTCTCTTGTGTTCCCGCCTCCACCCCAATCTTCTTGCCTGCTGACCATTTCTCTCTCTCATCTACTGAACGCACACATCCAGGCAGCTCTTTTTTTTTTTTTAAGCTTTAATTATCTTCTTTATTACGCTAACCTTCAGTACAGCGTAAAGGATAATCATATATAAAAACAACACAGTACACATAGTTTTAACACACACACACACACACACACACACACACACGAAGGAAATAAAAGATTAATCTCTCTCTTTTTTTTTTTTTGCAGTACGCGGGCCTCTCACTGTCACGGCCTCTCCCGTTGCGAAGCACAGCCTCCGGACGCACAGGCTCAGCGGCCATGGCTCACGGGCCCAGCCGCTCCGCGGCATGTGGGATCTTCCCGGACCGAGGCACAAACCCATGTCCCCTGCATCGGCAGGTGGACTCTCAACCACTGCGCCACCAGGGAAGCCCTAATCGCTCTTTCATTTCCACTTTTCTACTGCCATCTAGTCTTTTTCTAGGAGCTTTAGGTATGCTTGTATCAATCTCTTTTCAATTTATATTTAATTCTTCAAAAGACAGACCAGGTAACATACTTTGGAAATTATAAAACCAATTTTGTCTGTCTTTTTTGTTTGTAGTCATAAAATTATTCTTTTTGCTTTATTTCTTTTTAAAAAGAAGACCTCAAAAATCTTGCTAAGACTCACAGACATAGAGAACAAACTAATGGTTAGCAGTGGGGGGTGCGGGCAATATAGGGGTGAGGGAGTGGGTGGTACAAACTACTGGGTGTGAGATAGGCTACAAGGATGTATTGTACAACACAGGGAATATAGCTAATAATTTTGTAAATGGAAGTAACCTTTAAAAATTGTATAAAATTTTTTAAAAATCTTGCTAAAATAGTGTGTAATCTATTTGAAGTGCTCAAATAACCTAATCACGATTGAAATGACCTAATCATTTGTTAGACTGGATCAGAAGCTATTCTTTTGTTTACTGCAGTTTTATGTTCTCTCAATTACTCTCATGAAGCAAAGAAACAGTCACTCTACTAATTCTCTAGTTAATTATTATATTTTATTTTATTTTATTTGTCTACAGAAGTAAAATAAGAAGTTCAGTGAAGGAACTGCAGGATAAATGATAAATTTGTCATAGCTTTTATCCGTGATTGGCCTTTTCTACTCCAGGTGGCTCTTTCTGATACAGGGTTTGAATCTTCTTGTCCCCTGCTCTAAAAATTTAGAAGTCTCCTAGTTCATCTTGCCTAAGTCCTTGGCCTTTCGAGGTCCTCTTGTCACACACCACACATGTCACACATTGATACACGCCATACACATGCGTTGCCCATGTTCCTGCTCAGCCTTATTTCTCACCATCCCTAAGTGGGTTTTCTCCACTTCTGTCTGTCACACTGGTCACCTAATTCTCCAACTGGGTGACTTGGATCCTCAGAGGACCTGGCCAAAGTCATGTGGCTGGATTGGCGGCAGGATGATGACTACGGTCCACAGCTTGGGGTTCCCAGACTCACAGGGAAACACATGAACCAAATCAGGTACAAGCCATTTCCCTAAAGAGCAGACGAAGGCCAAGGGGTTGATGTCGAAAACCAAATGAGGAGACTGTGATGAGGGTGGAGCAGATGGAGGCAGACGGAAGCCACGATGAAAGACCCCAAACTGGCCAATGGAACTTCTCAGAAACACACACACAAACACACATGCACAAGATTAAGCCATTTATCAAAATTCCTTCTGGCCTTTCCTGAACCTTCCATGTGCTCTCCAGGGTCACTGAGGCCCACAGACTCCCAAATGAGAGTACAATTTTGATGCAAAGTGGTCAGACATGGGAACCACCCATCCCCCATCCAGGCAACTAGAGTTTACTTGCCTTAAAGCAGAACTGGATTATTGTATCAAATGGCTTGGACAAGATTCTCTTATCTTAGTGCAGTTTCAGGAGGAGAGGTCAGGAGACATGAGCAAGCAGATTCTATTCAAAGGGCCTGACCCATGCAAGCCTATCCAATTCGAGAGTGCACTTACCCTGAGAACATCCTGAGCTCTGCCTACCTCCCAGGCTCAGGGAGGTGCAGAAAAGGGTGGAGGTTCTAGAAGCTCTACTTGCATCTTTTTCCTTTTTAACCTCAAAATGCAGTGTTGGTTTCCCTCAGGTTTCCTGGATGCTCAGATGTTTACTTCTTTGTGTGTTTTTTTTTTCTTTCCTGATTACACGAGTAGTAGATATTTGCAAAGTGTAGACAATTAGTCAAGTAGAGCAAAGTATGAAAAAAGATTGAAAAACCGCTCCTTGATGGAAATCTCTGCACTGGTCTACTTTTGTGTGTGTGTGAAATTTTCCATGAGAAGGTTAAAGACGAAAAAAGGAAAAGAAACCACTCAGCCAGGCCTGTGTGTTTGCTTGGCTTCGTGTGTGGCAAATGCGAGTCATGTAGTTTGGAGATGGTGTTGTCTGCAAACCCAAAAATATTTACTGTCTGGCAGAATAACACCCCCTGCCCCAGCCCCCAAAGATAGCCCCATCCCAATCCTCGGAACCTGTAAATAAATTGTGTTAGATGGCAAGGGAGAATTAAGGTTGCAGATGGAAGGAAGGTTGCTACTCTGCTGACCTTAAGATGGAGAGATGTTCCTGAATTATCCTGGTGGGCCCAGTGTAACCACAGGGGTCTTAAATGGGGAAGAGGGAAGGAGAAGTGTCAGAATCAGAGAGATTGCATCATGAGAGAGAGTCGACCAGCCATTGCTGGCTTGGACAATGGAGGAAGGGGACCACAAACCAAGGATGCGGGCAGCCTCTAAAAGCTGGAAAAGGCAGGGAAACGGATTCTCCCCTACAGCCTCTAGAAGGAACCAGCTCTGCCAACACCTTGATTTTAGCCCATTGAGACCCGTTTTGGACTTCTGACCTCCAGAACTGTAAGATAATAAATGTATTGTTTTAAGCCATGAAGTCTAGGGCCATTTGTCACAGCAGCCACAGGGAAACTCATACAGGCCCCTGACTAAAAAAGCTTACCACCCTCTCTTTCAGATGCAGAGCTGCCCAATTAGAGCTTTCTGCCATGAAATACATGTGACATGCAGCTACTTGTGACTGGGGGACTGGGTTTTTCATTTTAACTCATTGAGATGGAAACTGAAATAGCCACAGGTGGCTAGTGGCTACTGCACAGATAGCAGAGGCCCTTGCTACTCAGAGTGTGGTCCAGAGACCAGCTACACAGGCTTCCCCTGGGAGCTGGTTAGAAACACAGAATCACAGTCTGAGCCCCCAGCCTGCTAAGTCGAATCCACACTTCACCACGAGCCCCAGGGGATTCATGGGGACATCAGAGTCTGAGACACTGTGGTGGAAGCCACCATTCACTTCCATGCAAGTAACTGACCATGGAACAACAGGAGGCAAGGCCCATTCTTAGCAGTTCTCAGGGTCGGATTTCCTAGACCACATGGAGTTTTTTGTTTTTTTAATTTTTAATGCTTCAAAGCATACTATTAGCCAAGTAGATAAACTAACAGCTACTGAATATCTACTACAGCCCAGACCCTTGACCATCTATTATGGACTGAACTGTGCCCTCCTCCAAATTCATGTTGAAGCTGCAAATCCCAATTCAACTGTATGTGGAGACAGAACCTTTAAAGAGGTAACTAAGTTTAAATGAGGTCATAAGGGTGGGCTCCTGATCCAATATGGCTGGTGTCCTTATAAGAAGAGAGACCCCTGGACTTCCCTGGTGGCACAGTGGTTGAGAATCTGCCTGCCAATGCAGGGGACATGGGTTCAATCCCTGGTCCAGGAAGATCCCACATGCCGTGGAACAACTAAGCCCGTGTGCCACAACTACTGAGCCTGCGCTCTAGAGCCCACGAGCCACAACTACTGAGCCCGCGTGCTACAACTACTGAAGCCCATATGCCTAGAGCCTGTGGTCCACAACAAGAGAAGCCACCACAATGACAAGCCTGTGCACCACAATGAAGAGTAGCTGTTACTCGACACAACTAGAAAAAGCCCGTGCGCAGCAACGAAGACCCAACGCAGCCAAAAATAAATAAAACAAAATTTTAAAAATTAAAAAAAAAAAAAAAAAAGGAAAGCGATCCCAGGGATGCACCCAGAGGAAAGGCCATGTGAGGACACAGCAAGAAGGTGGTAATCTGCAAGCTGAGGAAAGAAGCCTCACCAGGAACCAACCCTACTGACACCCTGATTTTGGACTTGCAGCCTCCAGAAACCATGAGAAAAGAAATGTCTTTTGTTTAAGTCACCCAGTCTGTGACATTTTGTTATGGCAGCCCGAGCAGACTAAAACACCATCTCATTTAAGCCTCACAAAACCCTGTTGAGAATGTCTTTTAATAAATGTACTGACCCTGATGAAAAGACCACAACTTTTTGAGTGCCTGCCCCACATCAGGCAGGTTATAGACACATGTCAAGGCTGTCTCTGTATCATAGCCAAGGGTATGGAGGCACAAACAAGCCAAGATGCCATGTCACACTCTGTAAGTGACAGAGCCCAGGTCTGAGCCAGACCTCCATCTTGCTTTCTGCCACAACCCTCTTTTCCACTTTTTTCCCTGATTCACATAATAAACTCTAATTAGATGCACCCAAGCTTTACTCCCCCTAAAATAACTTCTACAAACTCCCCAAGCACAGTCTCTCTCTCTCCCTATGTATATGTGTGTGTGTGTGTGTGTGTGTGTGTGTGTATACACACACATATATATATATATCCTTGTGGCCCATATTTACCACTAACAGCCACAGTAATGCAAACTAAACACAGATGAATATGATCCACCCATAAGATGTCTTTTTTTTTTTAATTGTCTAGTCCAGGGGTTGGCAATCTTTCCACGAAAAGTCAGCCAGTCAATATGTTCACAGTTTTGTGGGTGAGATGGTCTCTGTCCCAAGGACTCAAGTCTGTCCTTGCAGCTTGAAAGCAGCCACTGACGATACACAAACAAATGGGTGTGACAGAGTTCCCATAAAACTGTATGGACAAAGAAACGTGAATTTCCTTCCATTTTCATCTTGATTTGTTTTTCAACCATTTAAAAACATACCATTCCGCCTTCCGGGCCATGAAGAGACAGGTGGTGGGCAGTAAAAAGACAGGCGGGGAGCCAGATGTGGGCAGCAGCTTGCTAATCCCTGGTCTAATCCAAAACCACCCAACTGGCAAAAAAGAAAGCCACAGAGCCAGATGATGATGAGCCCTTGCCATTTTCTTACTGAAAAATGTGGACTTTGAATTTCCAATTTGCTACAGATCCCTTTGCCCAATTTCTTATCCAGGCACACCTGTTATTACCAAACTCATTTCTAGGAACTCTCAAGTGCCAGAAAGGGCCTTGAACGGGATAAAGTGCCTTCCTCTGCATAATGAAAATCAAGGGAATGGTGAGAACAAACCCCCAAGTAGAATTTACATTTTTTTTAATAGCATGCCTCTTTTTTTTTTTTTTTTTTTTTTTTTTTTTTTTTTTTTACGGCCTCTCCTGTTGAGGGGCACAGGCTCCGGACGCGCAGGCTCAGCAGCCATGGCTCACGGGCCTAGCCACTCCGCGGCATGAGGGATCCTCCCGGACCGGGGCACAAACCCGTGTCCCCTGCATCGGCAGGAGGACTCTCAACCACTGCGCCACCAGGGAAGCCCAATAGCATGCCTTTTGCTTTATACACAAACAGCACTTGTCTTTCATCAATGCGGGAAAACATCAGGTTTTCCTGATGGTTTGTCAAATATTTCATAATCTCAAATTTGGTTAAGAAGGAGATAATAAAAATGGTTGACACGAAAAGGAAATGCCTCGTTGACTTTTCTAATCTAACCACTTCAGAGGAGAGCCAATCTCATTATCACATCTCTCACTGCTACTTAAGAGGAATCCCAGGGAGCCCGGAGAGATTTCTCCCCTAACTATCCAAAGAAGTAAAATTGGGTTTGCTCTGTTAACCACATCACTTGAAAATGGCCAGCTCCATTTTCAGCAAGTTTGTACATGTCTTTATTAAAATCCAGACCACAAGGCATGCAGACTACTTCACCTGAGTGGCTTTGGGAGGAAGGGGCACCTTGAGACTCTCCATCATCCCTTCACTCAGGGGTCGGCGAATTTGTTCTGTAAATGGGCCAGACTGCCAGTACTTTCAGCTATGTGGGCCAGTCTCTGTCGTGACTCTACCACCGTAGCAGGAAAGCAGCCAAAGCAACCGTACAGAGCACATACCCAAAGGGGTGTGGCTGGGTACCAATAAAACAAGCAATGGGCCAGACTTGGCTGGCAGGCCATAGTTTCCGAGTCCTGCTCTAGAGCATCTGGAACTGGAGTGTAAAGAGAAACCTAGAGAAAGGAGACGGGGTTCACTCCTCAACATGGCAAGCGTGGACTAAGCAAAAGGGGGTATATCCAATATGAACCCCAAAGTTTGCATTCAGGGCTTGTGCTGCACATTTTTACTTTCTTTTTGTTCTCCACGTGCAGCTTCTCACCTTGGCAGCAACTCTATGTAACATTCTCCAGGATGAGCAATAGTGGGCATTTATTTATTACTTAGATGGTGGTTGAGATCCTTAACTACCAAGGCCAAGGTGGAAAGCCAGCTGGTGTGATGTCAACTGCTGTTGCTTGCATAAAGAAACAGTTATCTGGGTGGAGCTGAAAACCTCATCCTTACTCACAGATTAAGCAAAGTTAATCTACTTAAGTGGCCGGGACATCACTCCTAGTCAGAGATGATAGGGACTTAGAACCAAGGTCTTTGAGATGTATGTATGTATGTATGTATGTATGTATGTATGTATGTATGCATAAACATACATACATAGGAACGAATGAACATTAAGTAAATAAAGACAAAGAAGTAAGCTGTCAAAGATGTGTTTTTGGGGGCTGGGGGTTCTTAGCCTAAAGCTGTCAACGTGCATTTCTCTTTTTTTTTTTTTAATGCAAGTTTCTTTAATAAGTTTAGTCATTTTACCATCCTTCCTTTTTTTTAAGGTGGACTGTTTTTTTAATATCAGTTTTTTTGAAATATAATTTACAATGTTGTGTTAGTTTCAAGTGTACCACAAAGTGATTCAGTAATACATACTATATATAGATTTTTCAGATTCCTTTCCATTATAGGTTATTACAAGATATTGAGTATGGCTCTCTTTTTTTAAAGTGACCCCCAAAAGCCATTAGGGATGATACACTGAGATGTTCATTGCTGTGTTATTTATAATAGACAAACACTAGAGACAACTCAAGTCTCCATCAGCTGGGGACTGGTTAAATTAATTATGGTATGTCCTTACAATGGCTTATTTGCAATTATTAAGAGTGGTAAAAATACAGAAGTGTGCTCATATTATCAGGTGAGAAAAGCAGGCCAGAAGATACAAAAATACCAAAAAGGTATCTACCATACCCAGTGCCCATGCATAGAGAAAGAGCCAGAGGAATGTGTACCCAGAGTGATGCTCTCTAGGGAAAAGTGATTACGGGTGATTTTTTCCCTTACAGCAAAGCTGGACTTCATAATTTTTCTACAATGAACATTCATTGGTAGTAAGAAACTTTAAAACAAAATAAAACAAACAAAAGCCACTAAAGCTACAGTGGTAGTACATGACAATGTAGCCTTCTTGGGTACTCTGGGAAGTACCAGTGAGGGAGGCCAGCAAAGGTCACAACAATGGTGACCGCAGTGGCATTTATAACAGCGGATAAAGTACAAGTTCAAAGTACATATGAGAGGGCCAAGGTTAAAATGAGATTTATTGATGCTGCACGATAGTTAAAAATGAGACCCATGAAGCCTCTATGGCAGCCCAGAAAATATGAAGGAAATGATGTCAAAATGAAAACAGCAGAGACTCACAGACATGGAAAAAAAAATTATGGTTACCAAAGGGGAAAGGAATAAATTAGGAGTTTGGGATTAACAGATACACACTACTATACATAAAATGGATAAACAACAAGAATCTACTGTATAGCACAGGGAACTACATTCAATACCTTGTAATAACCTATAATGGAAAAGAATAGGAAAAAGAATATATATATATATATATATATGTATAACAGAATCACTTTGCTGTACACCTGAAACATTGTAAATCAACTATATTTTAACTTAAAAAAAAAAAAAAGAAAACAGCAGAACCCAAACTGCCTTACCACTGTTGGAACTATGTCGAATATACCAATATGTATAAGAAAAATGCTAGAAAAGGAATGGGAAGACAGGAAAAGGTTTTCCATGCTGGAAATTGTTTCCAATTTTTTAAAATGATGTGATTGCTCCTTTAACGGTCTGTGTGTGGACTGCCTGAATGAATGTAGGCAAGAAGAGAGAAAATTCGGGCAGTGAGGACACCCATAGGTACTGAGTGCTTACTGGGCGCCACCCAGTCAAGCACCTGACTCACCTTCAAGTTCACTGAACCTTTTAATAACACCAGTAGGTTTGACTTTCAGGCCCATTTTAAAGATGTGGAAACTGAGGCTTAGAGAGGAGAAATAACCAGCCAAGGCCCCATGAGCAAGAAGCAGAGATGGGATTTGAACCCACATCTAAATGACCCAGAACATGAGCACTTACAAGCTGTGGGACCCTACGTACTCAAAATTCAAACTTGGGTAACTTTTGGTGCCAGTGTGAGTTCTTGAAAAGCCTCCTAAAGATACACACCCATGAGTTGCCACTTTAAAAATGTACAACAGCCTTTGATGTGCATCCCCCACAGCTCCACTGCTTATAAGAACTGAACAATGAGAAAACAGTTCTCCGGTGAAAAATACAACTATTGAAACAAAATCTCAATGACAGCATTCTCTCCTCCGAGCTCGATTCATCCCCACGACACACAAATGCCTCACCTCATTGAAACCTCAGCGCCGGTCTGAATAAGGCAGGGAGGTTTCCTCACATCATTCATATGGCTTGAGAACTGACCAGCCAAGATCTTGGCACGTCCGTTCCTGCTG
>NW_006788006.1:1784741-1802257 GCF_000442215.2 Lipotes vexillifer
CCTGCTGACAAGAACACTGGCCTGCGAGAAGCTCGATTCAGCAGCCCTGTTCCCTGCTACTTACAAACCACGGGGTGATACTCGGCCCAGATTTGACAAGGGAATAAATTACAGAAGCTATGAAGTAGAATGAATTGCAAGACAAGTGGACTTGACCCTGGCCTAGCAAAATCCCACCATTATCACTAACTCATTCGATTCTTCCAGGTGCAGCCCGTCAAAATCGTATTTGCCCAATTCCTGCCCAACATTTATTGAACAAAAACTGAAAAGGAGTATCTAACATTGCCTCTTTTCTGACTTTTTGACAGCCTCCACAATAAATGAATCCTAGGTGTTTCCCACAGTGTAATTTGAAACAACTCAAATTGACAGTCAACTTCTACAGTAGAAATTAACACAACATTTTAAATCAACTATATTCAATAATTAAAAAAAAAACCTGATGAAAGTATCAAAAATTAAAAAATTTACAAAAGACTTCTTGGTTAAAAAATATATAAACAAAAGGTCCTTTTTAGAAATGAGCTTTATTTTCAATTCTCTTTAGTTCTAACAGCCTGCATATTTATTCTTTCCTCCTACCAGGTTACCTGCAAGTTAGGATTTCAAAAACCACAACAAACAAATCAAACACCTGTAGGATCCGGGCACTGACCACCCAAGTGTCATGTTGGCGATTAAACCAGGGCTCCCTTTCAAAGAAGCTTCCATGCAAAATGCTGTATTTCCTCCAATGAGGTTTGTTTTTCAACCTTGAAATCATCCACTTGAAAAACAGACCCCAAAACCCAAGCTTTCAGAACTGGGTCCCAATATCACCACATAAATCACTCTCATTCTAAAAACTATACAATTAATGGTCCCAAAAGTTACTTTAATAGAGGGCTTCAAGGCAAGGCAAACCCCCATCCACCCTGCCAACTGCTCTGCACCTCTCTTCCACAGGAACCCATAACACTTCACCCTTCAAGTCCTGGGGACAACCTCAGCAGCATGGAGTGGCCAAGCAGAGCCCATTGGGATGGGGAAGGAATTTGGACACAGACTCAGCAACAATGAACTTGCTCATTCCTCACAAATGCAGTCCAATAAGAGGCTGCATCAAACTTAAAAGCCAACCTTTCTGCTTCAGATCCCTGGATACAAAAGATTTTTAAAAATCTGTATAATTTGAACCGAAAAAGGATGGTTATTAAAAATAAACCAATAAATACCCAGATGGGTTTCCAGTGAAAGTTTGGTAGAAGAGGGATTCTGATCTGATTAAACAATCTAGATACCACAGCCCCTCACATAAACACTCTTCAAACTCTTTTAAGTAGACAGCATTTCAAGGCAGAGATCAAAGTGAAAATATCTTTGAAAAGAAAACAGTGACGTGGCTGGGAAACTGTGTTCATCTTGGTGAACATTTTTTCCACCCACCACAAGCTTGGACTTTCTGGGAAGGTCACCGGTTTTCTGGTCAGAAACATTCTTGAAGTCATCAGGAATGGAGGAAGAGACACTCTGAGGAGGTGTGTTTCCGGTTCTGTACCTGGAGCTCAGGAGCCAAAGAGCCTGGAAAAGTCAGAGGGCAGAAACATCCATGAGGATGGGAAGCGGTTGCCTTGAAAACACTTTCAGGAAATATTTTCTGGTTACTATCACTAAGATCATTTTACATCACGTTCTGATTTTGTGAGTAACTCTCTGTTACACAACAATGTGAACACACTTACCACTGCCAAACTGTACACTTGAAAAAAAAGTAACTCTTTTAAAAAGTATCTACTTGGTATGAATCTGTAACATTTTATTTTAGCCCATTCTCTATCACAGCAAGTCAGTGGTGACTTTCATAAATAAAAAGACCTTTGAGTAAACAAACGATTATTAGAGATAACTCCGTTAATTGAAGAAAACCTGGAATAGAAAAGGCCTAGAAACTGTATAAATGTTCATGAAGTTTGAGAATAGGTTATGATACAGGCCTACAGGGGAAAACCACAGAATTGTTAAAAAGATACACAGTTGGCCCTTGAACACAGGTTTGAACAGCGCCAGCCCACTTACACGTGGATTTTTTTCAATAGTAAATACTGCTGTACTACACAATCCAAGGTTGCTTGAATCTATGGAAGCAGGACTGCAGATACGGACAGCCAACTGTAAAGTTATACTCAGATTTTCGACTGTGAGGTGGGTCGGCACCCCTAACCCCCGTGTTGTTCAAGGCTCAATTGTATATGGGAACTCTGTGTTACCTTTGCAACATTTCTATACATCTAAACTCTTTCCAAAATAAAAAGGTTATTTGAAAAAATAACAACAGATGGGGCAGGAACAACTGGGTCACCACATGCAAAAGAATGAAGTTGGATTCCTACCTCACACCATATATGAAAATTAACTCAAAGTGGATCACAGACCTACTATTAAAACTATAAAACTTTTAGAAGAAAACTTAGGTGTAAATCCTTATAATCTTGGGTTAGGCAATGACTTCTTAGCTATAACACAAAAAGAACAAGCAACAGAAGAAACAGATACATTGGACTTAATCAAAATTGTAGAATTTTGCACTTCAAATGACACCATAAAAAACTGAAAAGATGGGCTTCCCTGGCGGCGCAGTGGTTGAGGGTCTGCCTGCTGATGCAGGGGACGTGGGTTTGTGCCCCGGTCCGGGAGCATCCCGCATGCCGCGGAGCGGCTGGGCCCGTGAGCCATGGCTGCTGAGCCTGTGCGTCCGGAGCCTGTGCTCCATGACGGGAGAGGCCACAGCGGTGAGAGGCCCGCGTACCGCAAAAAACAAACAAACAAACAAAAACTGAAAAGACAATCCACCAAATGGGAGGAAATACTTGCAGATCATATATCTGATAAGGGACTGGTATCCAGAACATAAAAAGAACTACAATTCAGTAATAACCTAACTAAAAAATGGGCAAAGGATCTGAAGACATTTCACCAAAGAAGATATACAAATGGCCAATGAACACATGAAAGCTCAATGGCATTAACCATTGGGGAAATGCAAATCAACCTTCACATCCACTAGGATGGCTATAATCAAAAAAACTGACAATAGCAAGTACTGGCAAGGATGTGGGGAAACTGGACCCCTCATACCCTGCTGATGGGAATGAAAATTACTGCAGCTACTTTGGAAAATAGTCTGGCAGTTCCTCGAAAGGATAAATATAGTTACCATATGACCCAGCAATTCCACTCCTGGTTATATACCAGAGAACTCAAAACTTAAGTCTGCACAAAAACTTGTACACAGATGTTTATATCAGCATTATTCAAAATGGAAACACTGCAAATATCCATCCACTGATGAGCAGATAAACAAACTGTGGCATATCCATACAATGGACTATTATGCAGCCACAGAAAGGAATGAAATACTGATAAACACTACAACATGGAAGAGTCTAGAAGACATTATGCTGAATGCAGGAGGCCAGACACAAAAAGCCATATACTGTATGATTCCATCAACATGAAATACCCAGCATAGGCAAATCCATAGAGACAGAAAGGAGATCAATGGTTGCCCAAGGCTGCGGGAGGGAGGAATGGGAAGGAAATGCTTAATGGGTACTGGGTTTCCCTTTGGGGGGGATGAAAATATTCTAGAATTAGAGAGTAGTGACGGTTGCACAACCATATGAAAATACTAAAAAATACTGAATTGTGAAGACTGACTTCCACTTTTTACTTATTAAAACCCTTTTCCATGGTTTGACACTCTCATTTTCTCCCTATCTTCTCCCCGCCCATACTTTTTTTTTTTTTTTTTTTTGCGATATGTGGGCCTCTCACTGTCGTGGCCTTTCCCGTTGCCAGATGCGCAAGCTCAGCGCCCATGGCTCACGGGCCCAGCCGCTCCGCGGCATGTGGGATCCTCCCGGACCGGGGCACGAACCCGTATCCCCTGCATCGGCAGGCGGACTCTCAACCACTGCGCCACCAGGGAGGCCCCCGCCCATACTTTTTAAATGAAGATTTCAACATATATAGAAGAGTTATAACAGTTCAGCAAACACCTACATACACACCACCTGCAATTAATGCTTTGCTTTACTGTGTATCTATCCATTGATCCATCTACTTTATTTTTCATGTTTCGAAGTCGCAGATATCAGTGCCCTTGGTCTCTAAACGTTCAGACAACTTTCTCTCTGTATTTCAAGTTTTTTATGGCTTTTAAAAATTTCCAATTGAGCTCAGCTCCAACAATACAGAAATGAGTACATGGAATAGCAAACTATCCCTTGAGCCCACTAACTTCCTCAGCAGTCACAGCACAGTCACCTCTGTGGACAGTCTGGAGTAGACCCTTCCAACTCTCTCACTGGAAGTTATTTCCCTCACACACCCACTCAGCATTTATTCAATGTTTACTGTGTGCAAGTCACAACTGACACCAGAGTGTGCATACAGGTGACACCCGACCTTCTTTACTTTCAAACAATTCTCCTGTGTAGACAGAACCTTCAGGCACATTATCAATGATGGTGTTTTGTCAGTTGGTCGTATGGGTGTCCTTCGAGTTACCTGACTCTTCTATTCTTGGAGACTTAGGTGATTTCCAGTTTTTGATATCCTGAAAAAGCCAGTCACTGCCTCCCTGACAGAGCCCTTTCTGGAGAAAAGCTTCCCTCACTCACGGCATGTGCTAAAAGAGCTGGCCTAGGTCAGGGATCTGTAAAAAGCCACACATTAAGTAGTTCAGGCTTTGTAAGCCTGTCAAAATGGTCCAACCTTGCCATTGTAGTGCAAAAGCAGTGACAGACATGGGTTCCATTCATGAAAACTTCATTCATGAAAATAGGCAGAGGCCCATGGGCTGTGGTTTGCTGACCCCTGACCTAAGTGGCTAGAAGTAGGAACTCCCAATCCAAGTAGATCTGGGTGACACCTAGATACTCCCAGAAATCAAAATCAGGACACTGGGCTACTGGCTAAGCTAGCCTTGGGCTGAGCTGGGAGGTCACAAAGCCTGAGGCTACCATCCTGGTCACAGGCCAGCAGGTAGAGCAGTAAAAGTAGCTAGTCAGGTAAGAGAGGACGATGAAGCCAATGGACAGAAAGGAACAAAATGATGAAAACACACCGAGTTCTTCTCTGCCCCAGGACCTTTGCCAATGCTGCTTCTGGTGCTACTGTGCCTCTCCAGCTCTGCAAATGGCAGGCTTTCCTCTCGTTCTGTAGGTCTTGATTTGAATGGCATCTTCTCAGAGGACCTCTCCCTGACCCTCCTAAACTGGGAGCCCCCTTCCAATTCTCCATCTCACAACTGATTCTTCCCCCTATTTGCTTATTTTACACCCCTGTTATTCTGTGCATTCGCTGAAGGCAGGGACTATGGCTGTTTTGGTCTCAACTGTAATCCCAGAGCACAGCCCTCAAAAGACAGTTTTGAATAAATAAATGAATGAATGGGTAGGTGGGAATCTAGAGAGACAAAGGCTGGAGGAGCCCCCCAACACTTCTACTTCCTGTGAGAGCTAGTTATACTTCGTACACTCTTCTGCAAATTCCTTGATCTCTTCATGAGCCCTCTCTGTACCCAGGCAGGCCTCATCTGAGCTCCCAAAAAGGGCCTCTCTGGGAATACATTACAGCCCTCATTCTGGGCTCTAAAATACTCTCCAGCAGCACAGAAACCCCTCCTCCCCCGATCTCCTAAGTCCTGGAATCATCCCCTCAAACAGCCACTGGGCTGGCACAAGGACCGCACAGTAACCCCAAATTCAGCATCTCAATGACTCAAGACAGCCAATTTTCACTCTCTTCCTCTTTAGGGGAAGCACATGGAGATGGGCACAGCCTGGCCCAGAACCCCAGATTCTCCTTGTTTTTTTTCCGAGTCTGTTTACTATGAGTCTCATAATTCACTAACAGCATGGTCTTGACACTGAAAGGAAAACCAATCCAGTTGGATTTTTTTAGTCTAATGAGAAAATAAAATAGGCATAAAAAGCAGAAATAAAGCCTGAATACACTCCTGCTGGCTTCCAGCAGGCTGGGAGCAAGACCCAGCAGCACGCTGGCCTTTCAAGACGTATTTTCCAAGTATAGGCCAATGCCAAGTATAGGCTAAGCACAATCAACAGAGCTGGCGAGAGGTGATGGAGCCATGGGCTCAGGGGAAGGCATCTCTTGGCAGCCTCTGCTGGGGCACCAGGCACAGCCAGGACTTGAAGAACGCCATGTTCCAATTGAAGCTCCAGCCTGGACTGCAGTGACATAGTTTAATCCCTACAGACCCCAGTTTCCTCTCTAGTGTGGAGAGTTCTTACTTTGAAAGCAGAAAGCATGACACAAAAGTGCAGACTGGGAGGACAGAAAACGACCATTCTGGAGAACGACCCTGAGGATAATGACAATGAAGGAGAGAGGCGGGCTGGACTTACACGATCATGCAGAACATCATGAAGACATTCCATAGGGCGATGAAGATTCGAAAATATCTGAGGCTCAGCAAGAACTCCCGGATGTTGTCACCTGGAAAGTCAGAAAGCATTTTCACAAGCAGTGCTAACATTTCTGTTGTCACGGCTGCAGTGTGCTTCTGCCCACCCCACACCCATTGCCCCCATGTTCCAATGGCAGCATGGCTTTTCATTTGGGCCGCCTCTGTTCCCCAGCCCTGAGCACTGAGGCTATAGCTGCCACTGACTAACCCCCTGAGAGAACCAAGCACTCAGCCTCTGACTGGCTCAGGGAAGGGCACGTGACCCCAGTCTGTCCAATGAGAGCCAGCCCTGGGACTGTTGCCCGAACTACCAGGAAAGAGGCACTTGCTTTCTGCCAGGCTAGCTGGACTGCAAAGATGTAAGCCCAGTCCTCTAAGGCAGGGTGCAAACCATGGCCTGTAGGCCAAAGCTGGCCTCTGCCACCTATTTCTGTTATCGCCCACGAGTGAAGAATGTTTTTTATACTTTCTAATGGTTAAAAAAAACAAAACAAACTATTTTGTGAGCCACAAAAATTACATGAAACTCAAATTTCAACAGCCATAAAGTTTTATTAAAATACAGCTATGCCCACTCATTTACATATTATCCATGACTACTTTCAACTTACAGAGGTGAACTGTTGCACCAGAGACTCTATGGCCCACAAAGCCTAAACTATTTATGATCTGGCCTTCTACAGAAAAATGTGCCAAGCCCTGCTCTAGGGTCATCTTTGTCAACACAAGCCAGCCTGATAGTAAAACCAATCCAGGAGGAAAAGAGAGCTGGGGAGGGTCACAAGCTGGAGAGCCAGTTTAAGCCCTGAATCCACGTGTGCCCGAGGACCATTTTACCCTTCGATGTTTCAATTTGCTTTAACCACTTTGAGCTGGTTTTCAGCATTTACAACTGAAAAAGCATACTAATTCAGGCAAGTAAAATGGGAGTTCTGCTTTGGTGACGACTAACTCTAGTCCCCTCTGATGCCAAGGAACAGAAACCACTCCAAGAAGAGGGAATTTGGTACATTAAGACTCCAGAGGGACTTCCCTGGTGGCACAGTGGTTAAGAATCCGCCTGCCAATGCAGGAGACACGGGTTCGTGCCCTGGTCAGGGAAGATCCCACATGCCGTCGAGCAACTGAGCCCGTGTGCCACAAATACTGAGCCTGCACTCTAGAGCCCGCGAACCACAACTACTGAGCCCACGCACCTAGAGCCCATGTTCTGCAACAAGAGAAGCCACCACAATGAGAAGCCCACACACTGCAACAAAGAGTACCCACCCCCGCTGCAAATAGAGAAAGCCTGTGTGCAGTAACAAAGACCCAACCAGCAATTAATTAATTAATTTAAAAGAAAAAGACTCCAGAGACTCGGGTTCCAGGAACTTCCTCTGGGGTTTTGAGTTGATTGCCCAGCCTCTTGAGGCCTCCAGAATGAAATGAATGGATCCAGATTACATGATCTACAAGGGTGTTACCCAAAGTGTCATCCACAGACCAGAGCTGGAACACTGGGAAGCTCAGAAACTTCCACAGCAACCCAACATGACCGCCACCTGGCACTGCTGCACCATCCAAGTGCATGAAGAGCACAAGGTGTTGCTCTACATGGTTTAGACAAGCCCAGTGTTGTCCAAGCCACGGGGTTAGCAACATGTAGCATAGCCTATATAAGTGTTGGCCCAGCACAGACTGCAAATGTCAGAGACAGATCCGTTCCCAGAATGTCTGCAAGGCACTGCTTGGCAAGGCCCTTCTCTGAGCCCAGGATCACAAAAATGCCCTCTCTTACCATGAACAAACGCTGACTAAAGGCTACTCATCCCACGGAGTAGCTGAGTGCAGGGGATACAGGGAGGAATGAGACACGTGTCCCTGCCTTAAGAAGCTCACAGGGAGGGCAAATACTAATATAAAAGCAAGTAACCACACACCTGATTATTCACTAGGACAAGTGACATGGGAGCTGTAATGGGGGAACCCAACCTGGCATCCATTGGGAGCGGGGTGGGGTCAGAAGAAGACTCACTGGGAAAGTGTGTGAACTCCAACCTTAAACGTGAGCTGGGGACTTCCCTGGTGGTGCAGTGATTAAGAATCTGCCTGCCAATGCAGGGGACACGGGTTTGATCCCTGGTCCAGGAAGATCTCACATGCCGTGGAGCAACTAAGCCCATGCGCCATGACTACTGAGGCCGTGCTCTAGAGTCCACACGCCTAGAGCCCATGCTCTGCAACAAGAGAAGCCACCGCACTGAGAAGCCCACACACTGCAACGAAGAGTAGTCCCGGCTTCCCGTAACTAGAGAAAGCCAACGCACAGCAATGAAGACCCAACGCAGCCAAAAAAAACGTGGGCTGGAGCTTACTGACCTTCCACACAGGTGACCCGGGCCTACATATGCCCCGGTTTCCTCCTGTGTAAATGGGGATGATGGGGGACTGGGAAGGCTGCAGCACAGTGCCTGATACATAGGACACTCTCAATAAACGAAGCCACTGTGATATTAGGGGTCACAGGCAGAGGATGGACAGAGAGGAGTATGATCTACAGGGGCAACTGCCAACACAGAGTCCTAGTTTGAAGGAGCCTAGCAGGGAGCCCCCGATCAGAGGGAAGCCACCATTCTGACTACCCTTGTCACCAATGCTCCCACCACTTTCGAGCCCACGTGGCCAATTTCCCACCTACCATAGCTCCAACTCAGATCTATAGATCACAGCCCCAGGGGCTGGAATAGTGCCTTCCACGTAGTGGGTAAGCAACATATACAGCTGCTGAATGAATGCATGAATGAACAGACGGACAGCCTAGTGATTGAGAGGACAACCTCTGAAGTCAGAAAAACCCAGGCTCAAATCCCAATGCTGTCGCTGATTTGCTGTGTGGCCACAAACAAGTTGAGCCACATCTCTGAGCCTGAGTTTCCTCATCTGTAAAATGGGAAAATGCTCCTTACCTTTTAGGAATGGAGGTGGAGTGAAACACCCATAGGAAGCACCTAACAAGGCAGCCACCACCTGGCAGGCCCCCAGTAAAGGGGAGTGTCAGACTGCCTTCAGATTCGCTGCCCCTTAGGGTTCCTACAGTCCTCATGCAATGCTCCATCATAGCACCCACCACCTTGGCCGCAATGCCACCTCCTCAGAGGGCCTTCCCTCCACACAACCCAGCCAGAGCAGCAACCCCACTGCTATCCTCCTGACATCTTCTTCACTGTGTGTTCCTTGTTTAGGGACTGTTTGTCCCACCCCATTGGAGTACAACCCAAAGGCAGGAATTACTTCTCTCTTGTTCCCTGCTGTGTCCCCAGCATCTAGCACAGTGGCTGGTACATAGTAGGTGTTCAATAAATGTTTGGTGAACGAATGAATGAATGGATACAATAGTCACGTACAGGCCCCATTAGACTCCAAATAGTCATATGTGTCAATTTAGCAGGAAGTATACATTCTAGGGCCTCCAGGGGCCAGTCATGTGAAATGATACAAAGATAAGGGGGCAGCGGCTGGGATGAGGTAGAGGCCACAGGCCCGGTTTCAGTGGGGTCCTGCTTCTCAACTCCTATTCAACAGGTGTCAAAAGGTCGCTTGAACCCCAAGTTGTAGAATGTTCCCATTTTTCTTGAAAAATCATACATCTGAATCTTTATATGACATCTCCTGATTTATTTGAAAGCTAATCTAATTGAAAATTAAACAAATAGGTCTACAGCATTCTGGAAACAATAGGCTGTTCATTCATTCACTCATTCATTCATCCATGCTGGAATGCTGGAACTGCAAGGACACAGATGAGCCAAAACAAGCTCGAGCCTCTTCTCTGGAGCTTAAGGTCAAGTGTGAGAGCTAGATATTAGCCAGATGACAGCATACATAAAAGAAAATTATAACTGTAAGAAGTGATATGAGTGCTGACCTATGCAGGGAGGTCTGGTAGGAGAAAGCAGTGGATGACAGAGGTGGGTAGAAGGAGCAGCACAAACTTAGGCACATACACACACACACACACACACACACACACACACACACACACACCCCTAAAAGAAAACTGGTGAAAAAGAACAGTCCTCTCTGAAATGTACCAATTCCAGAGTACAGAAAGGAGGCCTTACCTGTGCTGGGCTCCCTCGACTCCTCCCCAAAGCCTTGCGTGTCCTTCTTTTTCCTACAAACAGAAGCAGACAGCGACCACTTTCAATAGGACAAACAGACCACTTAGTCCCCGGGTCCTGATCCCCAGCTCAGAGGGGAGCTCTAGCCCTACCGTTGGTTTGCTGTGTGACCTCTTTTGCGCGGTTCAGTGATGTTCCCTGGGCCACCCCTTGCCCAGCCAATCACAGCCATGCCTGCAGCCACCGACGGGGTGGAGAGAGTGGTTCGAGGCAGCCAGGTGCGGGGCTGCGGGTACAGATTAGGGCTAAGAGATTCTCGGGGGATGGGTCTGAGGCTCTCATGGGTGCGAGCAGAGGGATCCTGGGGGAACTGAGAGTCCAGAGTTCAAATCTCGGCGGCGCGGAGAGTCACAAAGGATGGACCCGGTTGGAGGCGGAACTTGGAGGCTGGGACCTGGGGGCGGGGCCGGCGGCGTAGGCCGTCGCGAAGGCGGGGCTACGGGTCCCCCGGATGGAGCCACGGTCCAACGCGGCCTACTCACAGCTTAAAGTTGAGCACCGCCCCAGCGTTCATCAACAGCGTCCTGCAGAGGGAGAATGCGGTTACCTGGACCGCCCCCACCCTGTCGGGCCCTCACGTCCCATCCTCTGGTCCCCCTAATTACCCAAACAGCAGGATGTCCCCGATCATTGTTACTGCCGGGGCGTCCGTCCGAACAGGAAGCGGAAACCTCGGGAAGGGAGGGGAGAGGAACACGGGCCGACCAATCTCGAAGCAGCTCTAGAGAGGGCTGGACCAATCAAAGGTCAAGGCAGGCAGGGTCCCGCCTTCTGCAGGCCAAGCCCCCTAAAGAAAGAGCGAGCGCCGCTCCTTGCTAGGAAGGCCTGGGGAGGGTAACCAAGAAAGGGCGGGGCGGCATCATGACGTCACCCAGGGGCGGAGCCATCTGGGGCAGGGTTGGGTAACGGATTGGAAGCCTTTCGCGCATGCGTGAGAGACCAGCCAGCCAGAACACTAGCCTTCTGCTGGGCTGGGCTCTCGGATGCGGCTTCTGGAGAAACGGTGCGCCCTGATCATTGAAATGCATAGTGGAATGAGTCCTGATGCAGTGGACTCTACCGGGCATGGACGCCCCGACTGTTGTACTCCAAAAGGGCCTCCTCCTGGGCCCCACGGAAGGCGGGATCCCCACTAGGCAGGCACTACCCGGGGCGGGGGTCCCGACTGAGCGGTTCCCTAGGAGGACGGGATTCCTTGCGCGGCACAGAAGTCATGATTTACAGAGGGCTGGGATCATGACAGCTCGATAGAGGACGGGGGTCCTGACCGAATGGACCCTATGGGGCACGGGAGTATGTGGTTCACGACTGATCTGGTCCCATGGGGGATGGAGGTCCGGATCCAAGGGCTCCACAGAGGACTTGGGTCCTGATCAGCCCCACAGGAACGCGGTCCTGATTGGTCCGTCCCGCCTGGGTGGGCTCCGTGAGGAACGGATCCCGCCCCCCTCCAAGGACAGATCGCCTGTCCAACTCACTCCACGGGGACCCCGCACCCCGCCTGACTGGGCTGAATGGGGTCGTGATGGCCCGAGGGACAGTGTGGGACATTGGACCGACCGGCCTCCATGGGACTGGAGGGTCCCACCACCCTCCCCAAGGCCAGCCAGCGGTCGCCCCTCCTCTCCCGCGGGGGCAGGGTTGGGGGCGGCGCCTGGCGGGCGGGGGCGGGTCCAGTGGGGGGGGCGCAGTTGCAGGCGACTGGACTCACCGGGCCGGGGGCTGTGGTGGGACCCGGCGGGCGCCATGGAGCTGCTCTCAGCGCTGAGCCTGGGCGAGCTTGCGCTCAGCTTCTCGCGGGTGCCCCTCTTTCCTGTCTTCGACCTTAGCTACTTCATCGTCTCCATTCTCTACCTCAAGTATGAGCCAGGTGAGCCAGGGCCGGAGGCTGGGGAGGACTGGCATTGCGGGGCGAGGGACGGCGGTAAACCCAGGGGTCTGGAGAAGGGGAAAGGCCTGAATCGTGGGGGAACAGTCCCAGGGACCGGCTTGGAGAAGCAGGCAGGTGCTGGGATCATGGGGTTCTCCCATACGGGGCCGGACAGAGGGGAGAGACAAGAGAGAGGGCAAGGAGAGAAGCTCCTGAGGTTGTGGCGCTGGGGGAGGGGAAGCAGATGCAGGCTGGAGGAAAGGAAAGGAACGCGATTGCTCAGAGGAGAGGGAACGGGTGCTGGGGAGGATGCAGGGAGAGAAGGTCAGGGGTCCGAGCAGGGTACGGTCGCAGGAACTTGGGCGAGGGGCGTAGGTCGTGGTGAGGGCGCAGGCGGGTCGGCTCTGCCGGCCTGGCCAGACGTCCTAGCTGCCCGCAGCCGTGACCTCACTCCTTGCCCTTGGAGCGGGGAGCCAGAACGGCAGCTTAGTGTCTATATAAGGGCCGGCAGTGCTGGGAGCTGTGATCAGGTTCAGAGAAAGTGACACCGGTGCCCCTTCCCCGCTGTGGCCCTGGGGCAACCTCCTCTCCCTTTCCCTGGGCCAAGGCTCTGCTGGATCTCGGAGCCTAGAGGGAATTCTTCCAGGTCTGGCCTGGATCCTTTTCACTTACTGAGCAGTACCGGCCCTAGGGCAGGATGATTTGGGGTCAGCCTCCTCCCACCAGCTCCAGACCCTCATGGAGAATCGCTGGGGGGAAAACCCAGCTTCTTGGATTGTTTTTTTTTTTTTGAACCATTTTTTAAAATGATGGTAAATGGCTTCCTTAGAATGCATTCTATTTTTATACAAGGTTCTGGGAGTGTTTCTTGTTCACCTCCTAGTATTTTAATAATTCTAGCACACCAGCAAACTAAATGGACGGTAGAATTTAGCTTTAGAAAAAAGACTAATCACCCAAAACTTTGTGATCTTTTCTCCCACTTAGATGTAAATTATCACTATATTCTCTGGAAGTAGCTTTTTTAAAGATGATAAAAATAGGTGCTTGTGTATATTTAAAAAAAAAAAGAAAGAAAGAAAACCAAACAAGCAAACTGAAAAGCCCAAAGGAAAAAGGGGATAGTTACAGTTGACATGGAGGCCACCATTCCAGACCTCACTTCTCTGCATTTATACCCCTGTAGTTACGGATGTAAATGCACAGTCTTATGCAAATAAGATCATACTCTGCCTGGCAAGTGTTTTTGTTCCATTTTATTTTAGCTCGTCCACATGCCAGAGTCTATTTCTTTAAAGGCTCTTCTGAAAAGTAGTTACTTTGCAAAGCAAAATAAGCTTTGTATTATCTTAGCCCCGAACATGGGGCTGTATTTCCTGTCTGCAGATGAATTCCTGGTGGCTCAGGTCAGTCCCCTGGGCAAGTACAGAACCTAGCACACATTGGGAAATCGAAAATTGTGAAGGGCAGCAGCCCAGTAGGGATGTAGGACACAAGTCTCGAAAGGAAAGAGGTCTCTGGGCTGGCTGGGAGCATGCAGAGGGGTTGGGATATTTCTGCTGGAGTCACAGAGTAAATCACCTGAACTTGAAGGACTGCAGCCTGAAGGTTCCTGAAGGCTGAAAGGGTTCAGTGGTTCTGAACCCCAGCAGCACATTAGAGGCTCCTGGGGGTTCTCAAACCCCCATCTCATCTCCACTCCAGACCAACAGAATCAGAATATCTGGGATAGGGCCCTGACATGCTCATGTTTCAAGCTCCTCTCCCCCAAGGATGCTATATGCTGTCAAGGTTGAGAACCCCCTGCTCTGATCAACATTCAACTCCCTCCTTTCATAACTGGGGAAATAGGAAATAGAGGCTAAGCTAATTTACATACACAATGAGCCTGTGGTCCCATGGCTGGTAGATGACAGCCTTGGAATTCAAACCCCGGTCTGCTTGATCCCAAGAATCACTGCGATTGCTCTGGGGTACTTGCCTACCCTTAGAAAAGGGAGGCATTGGACTTAGCTGTTAGTCCCCCAGTTTGGTATTCCTGCTAAGCCTCTCTAAAAGTTTCTTCTCAGTATCCGTGTGCTGATTGCAGGACCAGTTACAGAATATGTGTGACCCCTTGTACAGAAATTAAGAATTTTGTGAACCTGAGAGCCAAGCTGGCTTTAAGGAATAATCTTCAAATTGGGAGTCAGTTCTGCTTCTCACAGTGAGTAAACACCAGGCTGGTTGCTTTGCTTACATGAGCTTCAGTTTGCTCATCTGTGAAATGGGCTCATTGGTAAAATAATCCTGAACTCCCTTTCCTGGCTATTGTGAAGATCTATTGAGAGCTTTGTCAGTAGTCCGATCTAAGGCACTTGTGAGAGGTAGTAGAATTATTTGTAAAGCATGCGGCAATGTGTTTTCCAGGATGCAGGCATTTTCTGGGTCAGGCTTTTGTGAGAATCCTGAATGAGGATGAAGCACAAAGTGTGGTCCTCAGGTGAACAGCATCTGTGGCCCCTGGTTAAGAAATGCAGAATGCCAGGCTCCCTACCAAGACCTGCTAAAACAGACTCTGCATTTGAACAAGATCCCTGTAAGCATACTAATATTTGAGAAATGATGGGCTAAAAGAGGCTGGAGCTCCTTAATAGGGCAGGGAGGGCCAGGTCTGGCTCACCTCTAGGACCCTTAGTTCTATGCAAGAAGAAAGAAAGAAGTCGTGGATGCTGGCGGCATCATTGAAGGAATGAGTGAATGAATGATTAAATGACAATCCTGGCTACCTTAAGCCCTGACCCATGCAAAGAGCCTTCCAGACCAGTGGTTTTCAAGTATGGCTACACATTAGAGTCACCTGGGGAGCTTTTAAGACTCTTGTTGTCCAGGTAGCACCCCTTTATCATTAGAATCAGAATCGCAGGGGTGGTACCATCATCAGTATTTTTTAAAGTTCCCTAGATGAGAACCAGCTCTGCACCAGTGTTTCCCAACCTCAACACTAGTGACAGAGACAGATCATTCTCTGTGGCAGGGGCTGTCCTGTGAATTTCAGGATGTTTTGCAGCATCCCTGGCCTCAACCCACTAGATGCCATGAGCATACCCCAGCTGTGACAAACAAAAATGTCCCCAGGGAATTTCCTGGCGGTCCAGTTGTTGGGACTCCACGCTCTCACTGCTGAGGGCCTGGGTTCAATCCCTGGTCAGGGAACTAAGGTCCCACAAGCCATGTGGTGAGGGCATAAAAAAAAGAAAAAAGTGAAAAAAAAAATGTCCCCAGACATTGCTGGTGTCCCTGCGGGGGGACACTCTTACCCCCACTTAAGACTCATTGATCTAGACTGAGTCTCAAACCCTAATGCTTCCAAGGGCCAGGCAGGTCATATATGGAAAACAATAAGACAGCCAGGTGAGGACCGTCCCCAGGTGAGATCCAGCCATGTGCATCTCTCCCTGATTGGGGCTAGAACCAGCAGAACTAATTTTTCAAGGGAAGCTAGAAATGTGATTTGTAGCTCCCTATGTTTATATGTTAGCTCTTTGAACATGTCTTTTCTTTTTTTAAATTAATAGACAGTTTTTTAGAGCAGTTTAGATCCACAGCAAAGTTAAACTGAAAGTAGTTTCCATATACTTTGACTACCCACCCACACCAATCTCCCACACAACCTCCACCACCATCAACATTCTGCACCAGAGTGGAAACATTTGCTATAGTCCATGAACAAACATTATTGTCGTATTACCATTATTATCAGGTATTATCAACATCAATATCAACTAAACTCTGCAGTTGACATAAGGGTTCCTTTGTGTTGTACGTTTTATGGATTTTAACAAGCATATAATGACATGTATCCATCACTGTAGTATCATGCAGAATAGTTTCACTACCCTCAAGCTCTACCTATTCATGCCACCCCACCTTTTCCCTCCCCAAACCCCTGACAACCTCTGATCTTTTCACTATCTTCATAGTTCTGCCTTTTCCAGAATGTCATAGAGTTGGAATCATACAGTATGTAGCCTTTTCAGACTGGCTTCTTTCACTTAGCAAGATACATTTAAAGCGCCCCTATGTCTTTTCGTGGCTTGGTAGCTCATTTCTTTTTAGTGCTGAATAATACTGCATGATACAGATGTTCCACGGTTTAATTATTCACCTACTGAAAGACATGTTGGTTGCAGTTTGAACATTTAAAAACTACTGTGGGAGCCAAAGAGAACTGTTCCTTGATCTCTGGTTTGAACTATAAGCTTTTTGAGGGTTGGGGACTGCTCACCCTCCAGCCTTTTGAGGAGGGGCTGCTATCCCATTTTACAGTGGGGGAAACTGAGGAAGAAAGCTGAGCAAAGAGGCTTGGGAGAGGGTGACTTGTCTTAGAGAAACTCTGTGAACACACTTCCTATGTTTGGACCTCACACTAAATAGCGCAGAATGGCAGCAGTGCTAAAAGTGCCCTGGGGAACCTTCTAGCACTTCCTGGCCATCCACAGACAGGACACCGACCCCCAGAGAGGGAATGTTGTGGAGCCCATCACAGGTCAGAATGAGGGTCCTGATAGGGGTTTCTTCCTTCCTCCTTAGGCAGACCTGATTTTTATAAGTCCATCCACTAAAATTTCCACCCACAGGTACTTTCCATTTCAGTTCAGTTCCAGAAATAACTCTCATATAATTGTTAAACACTAAGCAATTTCTTTTCATCTTCACAGATGCCCTCTAAAATGAATGATAGCGCTGGGTGACCAACTCGCCCACATTCGCCCAAGACAAGCACCCAAAATCCCAGAAACCCCTCAGCCCCAAGCAAACCAGGACAGTTGGTCACTCTAGACAGCATCCTCATTCTACACATGACTAAACTGAGGCCCAGATAGGGGAGTAAGCAACCAAACTCACGCAGTGAGAGGGGAGTGCTTTGGTGGCAAACCTGGAATTGAAACCCACATTCTGCTACTTCTTGGTGCTGCCCCAAGTACTCAGCAAGAGAAACCAAAAAGAAGCATGGCAAAGGGAAAGA
>NW_006788006.1:1802771-1807786 GCF_000442215.2 Lipotes vexillifer
AACCAAAAAGAATCATGGCAAGGGGAAAGAGCCAGGGGGCATTTTCTTGACCACTGCCTTGCTGTGGATCCTTGGGGCAAGACATCCCCACCAGCCTCAGTCTTCTCATCTGTAGCAATGGGTAGACTCATCCCGTCCTTTTAGGGTTGCTGGGAGGGTATTGATAATGAAAAGAAGCTCACAGACATAGAAAACAAAATTGTGGTTGCCCAAGGGGAAGGGGGCAGGGATAAAATAAGAATATGGGAGTAACAGATACACACTACTGTATATAAGATAAACAACAAGGGTTTACTGTATAGCACAGGGAACTATATTCGATATCTTGTAATAACCTATAATGGAAAAGACTCTGAAAAAGTATACACAGACACGTATAACTGAATCACTTTGCTGTACACCTGAAATTAACACAATATTGTAAATCAACTAAACTTCAGTTTTTTATTTTATTTATTTATTTGGCCACACCACGTAGCTTGTGGGATCTTAGTTCCCCAACCAGGGATCGAACCCAGGCCCTTGGCAGTGAAAACACGGAGTCCTAACCACTGGACCACCAGGGAATTCCCTTCAATTAAAAAAAAATGCATAATGATGATAAAACACAGAGCATTGAATCATCAATATAATTTGCTGGAGGGAGTGCTTTCATTCTCCCTTTGACAACAGAGGAAACAGGCTTGGTGGGGAGAGGGGTGGGGGCGGTTATTTGCCCAAAGCCATGCCAGAGTGAGCAGCGGAGCCAAAACCCAGGTGTGTGACTTTTCTACCAGGCCTCACTCATAGTGAGGAGCCTACTTTGTTCCCGCAAAACCCAGGCTCCCATCCCCACCCCCACCCTCCCTGGCCTTATGGTCCCAGAGGGCACAAGAAAGACCCTGGAACGAATTCAACCCCTGGGGGTTATTTTTAGTTGCAGAGGTATCCATTTCTGCAAAACATGGGTGCCTCACCTGACCCGGCCCCTGTAGGACCCACCAGCTGCTCGAAAGGATTAACTCTCAGCTGGCGGCGTTTTAAATAGATGCCCCAGAGGAGTAAAGAGAGCATTCGGCTTCATAATGGAGGAACTTGGTAGATGTTGAGACTCAGGATAACCTCGAGGGCGGGGAGAAGATGCGCTTTGGGCTTGTGACTCCAGGGTGAGATTGAGGAGGGAAAATTTGATTCCAGCCTCTACTAGGAGTTGGGCAAAGGAGGGATTAGGGTTCCCACCTGACAGAAGGAAAGAGCTGGAGAAAGAAAAAAATGATTTGTCCAAGAACACGTGGTTAGTCAATGGGGGTGGTAAAGAGAAAGGGAAGAGTGTTGCTGACTTACTCTGAAACAACTTTTATGAGACATGTTTCCTGATTATAAAATGTATATGCAAGAAAGTGGATAAATAACTTGCAATCTGTTCCTATGATGGAATACTATACAGCAGTGAAAATGAATATTACCCTTGAAAATATTGTGCTCAGTGAAAGAAGCTAGATGCCAACGGCCATGTCTTATGATCCCACCTATATGTAATGTATAAGTTCAAGAACATTTTTATCACTTCAAAAGGAAGCCCTCTCCCTGTTAGCAGTCACTCCCCATTCCCCGCTCCCCCAGTCCCTGGCAACCACTAATCTGCTTTCTGTCTCTATGGATTTGCCTGTCCTTGACATTTCATAACAATGGGATCATACGTTATGTGGCCTTTTGTCTTTGGCTTCTTTCACTTAGCATGTTTTTGAGGTTCATCATGTTGTAGCATGTATCAGAACTTCATTCCTCTTTAAGGCTGACTTCTATTCCATTGTGTGGATGGACCACATTTATTTTATCCATTCATCTGTTGATGGACATTTGGGTTATTTCCACCTTTTGGCAGTTATGACTAGTGCTGCTGTGAACATGAGCATGAGTCTTCCAGAACCTCGTGATGGGTTCTTGTGCATAGGGCAGCATGGTAGCATGCTGCCTACCCTAGACTATGAGACCTCCTGTTCCTGGACCCCCATCCACAGCCATCAGAGAGGGGGCAGGCAGTGAGGGGCCCACGAGGGGGCTTGGTACAGACTGTGGAGCCTAGTGTGATGAGGTGGGAGAGCACCCCCAGTCCTTCTTGCTTATCAGCTTTAAGGGGACCCTTGTTTTTTTGCAGTTATGGTGATTAAATATTTCAAACATACAGAATAACTATCCCACTGATACCTCCGTACTCTCTCCATACACAGACTTACCAAATGTGAATGTAGATTTGCTTCAGATCTGGGTTATTTTGTTGTTTTTTTTTAAAGAAATAGTGGCAGGCAGAGCCAACCCCATCCGTTCCTCTCCCTCCCTCTCTAGATGTGACCACTGCCCTAAAGGCAGCCTATATTCTTCCCATGCCTGTATGTATACCTTTACCACTGTTTATGTATATATGAACTGCATGGAGCATTTTGTGTTGTTTTACATATATACATTAAATATACATAAACATATCATTTTGCAATCTAAACTTTTGACTCAGCAATAACGTTATGGGATTTATCCATGTTGATACATCTAGAGCAGGGGTTCTCAGCCAGAAGGAAATTTGTCCTCAGGGGATACTTGGTAATATCTGGAGACATTTTTGGTTGTCACAACCAGGGTGGGGGTGGGCTACTAGCCTCCAATGAGTGGAGGCCAGGGATGCTGCTTGACATGCTGCAGTGCACAGGATGGCCCCCACTGCAGCAGAGAATGATTCTGCCCCATACATCAGCAGTGCTGAGGGTGAGGAGCCCGGATCTAATTCATTTTTAAATATCTCCTCTGCGATATTCCATTTTGCGTGACTCTACTCCCTCACTAAGAAACAGTAGACTCCACTTTTCTCCCGTTGTAACAGTATGGCAGTGAAATCCCCCTCCCCATGTCTCTTTGCCCACATGCACTAGTTTCTTTTGAGCAAATAGTGAGGAGCAGAATTGCTGGGGCACAGGCGACTCACAGCTTCTGGCTTCCTCAGTATTGTCAGATTGCCTCCAAGCTGGTTATGCCTATTGACCCTCCCAACTGTGTGTGTACAAGGGAAACCTGGGCTTTTTCCCTCTGGAGGAGGGGCAGATAGTCCCCTCCCTACTTCTCTGTGAGGTTGACTGATTTGAGAAGAAGGCAGCTCCCTCTATGGAGTACAGTGGACTTCATGTTTCTTTCCCCAACACGGGCTTAGAACATTGGACATCAAACCCAGGAAAGAGGCTTGGATGCCATGTTGAAAGGCGTGGGGTCTGTGTGGCCCTGGCTTGGTCACTTGCTTTGCTGGATATCCAGCCCATGCCGACCTGACCAGTGTATCTGGCATTGAGTGCCCCTTAGCTCTTAGGTTTCCTCTCTCCTCCCCCTTCCACCTTCTCCCATGCTCTCCCTTTGCCTGGATCATCTTCACCCCTCCACACACACACCCCCCCCACCCCCCACCCCCACCCCCTGTCCTCTAGGAAATCCCTGCTCATTGTTCAGATCTCAGCTTAAGTGCCACTTCCTAAATGAAGTCTGACCTCCTCAGCTGGGACAGTTCCCCAATTAAACCCTTCAAAGCACCATGTGTCTCTCCCTTATGAGGTTTAACCTTCATTTGTGGGATTATTTAACCACGTTGCCTCTCTACCACACTATGGGCCCCACAAAGGTAATGCCTGAACCAGCTCTTGCTTATGGCTGCATCCCCAGTGCCTAGCAAGAGCCCAGCGCATGGTCGGAGCTCAAAAATACTCACTGAATGCCTGGGTGATCTTGGGTAAGCCGTTGACCTTGGGGAGACTCTGTTGCCTCATCTGTCAGATGCTATGTTAATTTCCTAGGGCTGCCATAACAAATGACCACAAACTAGAGGGCTTAGAACAACAGAAATTTATTCTCCACAGTTCTGAAGGCCAGAGTTCAAAGTCAAGGTGTCTGGTTCCTTCTGGAGGCTCTAGGGGAGGATGCTTCCATGCCTCTTTCCTGGTTTCTGGTGTCTTCCAGCAATCCTTGGCATTCCTTGGCTTATACATACATTACTCCAGTCTTTGCTTCTGTCTTCATGTGGCCGTCTGTGTGAATTTCCTTTGGCTGCCATAATTAAGTACCACAAACTGAGTGGCTTAAAACAGAAACGTATTGTCTCACAGTTCTGGAAGCTAGAAATCCAAAATCCAGGTGTCAGCAGGGCCATGTTCTCTCTGATGGTTCTAGGAAGGAATCTTTCTATGCCTCTTCCTAGCTTCTGGAGGTGGCTAGCATCCTTGGGTTCCATGGCTTGTAGATGCATCCCTACAGTCTCTACCTCCTTGTTTATATGGGCTTCTTCCCTGTGATATGTCTCCTCTTATAAGGAACACCAGACATTGGATTAAGGCCCACCTAACGACCTCATCTTAACTTAATTACATCTGCAAAGACCCTATTTCCGAATAAGGTCACATTCACAGATACCAAGGGTTAGGACTTAAACATATCTTCTTGTGAGTTCAACTTACAACACCTTCTTTGTGTCTGTGTCTCCTTTTTTTGTCTTTTATAAGAACACTCTCATTGGATTCAGGACATACCCAGATGCTCCAGGATGATCTCATCTCGAGAGCCTTACCTTATTTGCATCTGCAAAGACCCTATTCCAAATGAGGTTTTGAAGGACATGAATTTGGGGGCGGGTGTCCCTCCTATAACTCACTGTAGGCAGGGATATTGATCCCTACATTACCTGTGGTTGAAAGCCTGGGCTCTGACGCCGAAGCCTTGAGGATGGTGTGAAGGTATGTAGTTGCCTGGGACACAATAGTAACTCAATTAAAAAAAAAAAAAAAAGAATTAACTCAATAAATAAAGGGAGCAGGGGAAGTTGTTGTTATAATGTAACCAAAAGTGCCCAACACAACCTCAGTGCCTAGGAGTGTTCAGTCCACATTTGCTAGAATGTAACCTCCATGTGGACAGTTCTTTCACTAACAATTATTTATTGAGTAACTACCATGTATCAGGCACAGTGCCAAGCACACAGGGTGAGGGGAAGGGGGTGGTTCAGCAGC
>NW_006788006.1:1807967-1808556 GCF_000442215.2 Lipotes vexillifer
GTTCAGCAGCAGATAAGACTGATAAGGTCTCTGTACTCACCAAAGGATTAAGATCAAGTCAACTTGTTGAGTGTATCAATAGTATATACAGGTATTTATGTCAATAGCTTCACACTTAGTACACAGCATAAAGAGGCGAAGCATTCAGATTTGACAATTTAGAGACAAAAGGCATCCAATCTCTAGAAACAAAGAGAAACTTTCCCCCCAAACTCCCAAAACCTGAACTAATTATTTCTTTTGATTAGCCTTTTGACTAATAGATTACATATTGTAAGCTTGTCATCTCACATCCACACTGAGTAGAGTTTTCATTGGATTAAGTAAATTGTTTATTAAAGAGAGGCACTGGGGAATACTACTTGGCCATAAAAAAGAATGAAATAATGCCATTTTCAGCAACAGGGATGGACCTAGAGATTATCATACTAAGCGAAGTAAGTCAGAATGAGAAAGACAAATACCATATGATATCACTTATGTGTAGAATCTAAACTATGACACAAATGAACTTATCTACAAAACAGAAAAAGACAGATGTAGAGAACAGACTTGTGGTTGGCGTGGCGGGGGTGGGGGGTGGGGGGAG
>NW_006788006.1:1808566-1820874 GCF_000442215.2 Lipotes vexillifer
CAGACGCAAACTGTTATATATAGGATGATAAACAACAAGGTCCTACTGTATAGCATATATAGCACAGGGAAGTATATTCAATATCCTGTGATAAACCATAGTGGGAAAGAATATAAAAAATAATGTTTATATATGTATAACTGAATCACTTTGCTGTATAGCAGAAATTAACACAATATGGTAAATAACTATATTTCAATAAAATAAAATAAAACTTAAAAAATAAAAGAGTCATTGGTACCAGCTCTGGCTGTGAGAGCTAAGTAGCTGTGTCTTATGACTTAATCCTAAATTCATTCTCTGGAAAATGAAACTAGTGGGGGAGGGAAGGAATCAAGATGATGAAATAAGTCGTCACACCAGGAGACACCCAGGTTCCAACTCAGGGGCGTGGCTGTAGAAGATTAGGACAATAGTAGCATAAAGAGAGAACCTAACTATCTCAAAAGATTCAAAAGAATTTGTCCATTTCTTCCTTTTGAATCTTTCGAGATAGTTAGGTTCTCTCTTTATGCTACTATTGTCTTAAGATGCAGATCTACTAGAGAATGGATTTGAGGATACAGGGAGGGGAAAGGGGAAGCTGGGACAAAGTGAGAGAGTGGCATGGACACATACACACTACCAAACGTAAAATAGACAGCTAGTGGGAAGCAGCCGCATAGCACAGGGAGATCAGCTCGGTGCTTTGTGACCACCTAGAGGGGTGGGATAGGGAGGGTGGGATGGAGGGAGACGCAAGAGGGAAGAGATATGGGAACATATGTATATGTATAACTGATTCACTTTGTTATAAAGCAGAAACTGACACACCATTGTAAAGCAATTATACTCTAATAAAGATGTTTTTTAAAAAAAGGTACAAAAGACTTAAGTGTGTAGTGTAAAGTGTATTTGACTAATAGACATTAATCCTGTACCTCTAGTGTTTTTTGTAAACGTGTTTTTAAAGAACTAGACCCCCTGCCTTCATTTTAATTTGGGATCTTAAAATACAGTTTATCTTGAAAGAGTTTAAGACTCATAAGAAATTGCAAAAATGGGTTCTTTTTATTTTTTCCCTGTGGCCATGCCACAGCTTGCAGGATCTTAATTCCCCAACCAGGGATTAAACCCCTGGCAGTGAAAGTGCTGAGTCCTAACCACTGGACCACCAGGGGATTCCCAGAAGTTGCAAAAATGGAGCAAAGAGTTTGCAAGTCCCCTTCACCCAGCTTCCCCCAATGACAACATCTTATCTAATGGTAGCTCATTATTTAAACATGGAAATTGGCATCAGAATAATACCATTAACACCAACTACAGACTTCATTCAGCTGTTTTTACATGCACTTTAAACAATATAGTCCTTTGAAATTTTATCACGTGTGTAGATTGGAGCAACCACCACCACGATCAGGATTACAGAATGGTTCTGACACTCCAAAGAAACTCCCCTGTGATGCCCCTCTATAGTTAGATCTTCCTTTGAACCCTAACCCCTGGTAACCACTGATCTGCTCTCTGCCACTCATCACTATGGTTTTGTCACTTGGAGAATGTTATATAAATGGAATCATATGTAGTATGTAACCTTCTGAGATTGGCAGTTTTCGCTGAGCGTCACACCATTGAGATCTGTCTGGGTTGTTTTGTGTATCCCTGGTTTATTCCTTTTTCGTTACTGATTAGTATTCATGGTACAGATGTACCACGGTTTGTTTATCCATTCACCCATTGAAGCCATTTGGGTTGTTTACAAATAAAGCTGCTATGAATATTTGCATGCACGACTGTGTGAATACCAGATTCTCCTTTTCAAATAAAATCTTATGCCAAACTCTGAGATAAAGCAGTAAAAGAAGTTGTGCTCTGGTTGAAACAGGGGGGAAGACCCAGGACATACTTGCTTGGTTTCTCCTTTGCCCCTGCAAACCCTCACGGTTCCCAGGAACACAGTTTGAAAACCATTGCTCTTGGGAGCCCATCCCCTCAGACCATGGAGGTCTTGGGTTATCAAGGCTGCAGGATGTCAGGACATGGGCCAGTTCATTCCCCTATCTCTGTGGTGCTCAACTTTGTTGCACAAAGGAATCACCTAGGAGCATTAAAAAATCCACAAGCCCAGCCACATCCCACACCGACAAACCGAGACCCTGTGGGATGGGAAGCAGGCATCAGGTGTTTGTAAAGTCCCCAGGTAACTGATGTACAGCCAAGTTGGAAACCAATGCGCTGAGCCATCTTCCTTAGGTGTGGGGTCCCTATTTCTGTTTGCTAAGTTAGTCCAGTCTTTTGCATTTTCTTGCCTTGGGTTTATAAGAAGATTCAATTTAGTGTCATTTATGAATGTTTATCCTCAGTTGCAGAAACTGTGAACTGTTGCATTTTTTTCTTTGTTATCCTTTTATTTTTTAACAGCTTTATGGAGATGTAATTCATATGCCCCCCAATTCACCCATTTAAATCATCCCATTCACTGGTTTTTAGTATATTTATAGAATTGTGCAACTATCTCCTCCAAGCTGGATCCTCTAGCTTTTACCCTCCCATCTCCCCCATCCCCTCCAGCCCTAAGCAACAACTAATCTACTTTCTGTTTTTCTATGTGAAAAATTGAATAAAGTACCAAGACCAAAAATGGGGTGGAGTCCACAGAGTGGTGGGAGCCCAGAGTCGGGAGTGACTGGCTCAGTAGAGCAAGGAAGCCTTCCTGGAGGAAGTGGCATTTGTGCTTGGCCAGTTTTGCTTGTGTCTTTGTTCCTTCCATGCTGCTAACATGGGATGCCCTCTCTCCCTCCTCATCCTGTTAGTATAATTCTGCCTTCAAGGAATCCATTATCCAGCTTTGCTCATTGCTCTTTCTACACCGTTCCTCACATGTGGGCATGCCCTGCACTGTCCCCTTCGGTACCAATACCTGGTGACTTCCCTCTGCACTGATGTCTCTCCCCCAGCAGGATAGGGCTCCGGAGCTCTTCAGCTCCACCTTTCAAATTTCTTCTGTGTCTTCCTATCTGGGGCCAATCAAAGCTCTTTACTCAGCAAATGAACATTCTCCATAAGAGCACAACTTAATAACAGAAGGACAGCCCAATTTTTTTAAAAAATACACAAAATACTTGAATAGCCATTTCTCCAAAGAAGATATAGGAATGACCAATAAGCACATGAAAAAGTACTGAATATCACTAATCACTAGGGAAATGCAAATCAAAACCACAATGAGATATCACCTCATACCCATCAGCATAGCTATTCCTAAAAAACAGAAAACAACAAGTATTGCTGAGGAGGTGGAAAGGTTGGAACACTTGTGCATTACTGATGGGAATGTAAAATGGGGCAGTTGCTGTGGAAAACAGTATGGAAGTTTCTCAAAAAATTAAAAATGGAATTAACATTTGATCCAGCAACTCCACTTCTGGAATATACCCAAAAGAATTGAAAGCAGGAACTCGTACAGATATTTGTACGTTCATGTTCTTAGCAGCACTATGCTCAATAACCAAAAGGTGTAAGCAACACAAATGTCCATTGATGGATGAATGGATATGTAGAAAGTGGTAGATCCATCCAATGGAATATTATTCAGCCTTAAAAAGGAGAAAATTCTGACACATGACACGGATGAACTTTGAGGACATTATGCTAAGTGAAAGAATCCAGTCACAAAACAACAAATACTGTATGATTCCACTTACATGAGGTCTGTAAAGTAGTCAAGTTCATAGAGACAGAAAGTAGAGTGGTAGGCGTCAGGGACTGGAATGAAGGAAAAATGGAGAGTTATTGTTTTTTTTTTGGCTGCATTGGGTCTTCGTTGCTGCACGTGGGCTACCTCTAGTTGCAGCGAGTGGGGACTACTCTTCATTTCAGTGTGTGGGCTTCTCACTGCGGTGGCTTCCCTTGTTGCTGAGCACTGGCTCTAGGTGCACGGGCTTCAGTAGCAGTGGCACACGGGCTCTAGGGCGCAGGCTCAGTAGTTGTGGCGCACGGGCTTATTTGCTCCATGACATGTGGGATCTTCCCAGACCGGGGCTTGAACCTGTGTCCCCTGCATTGGCAGGCGGATTCTTAACCACTGCGCCACCAGGGAAGTCTGAGTTAGCGTTTAATGGGGACAGAGTTTCAGTTTTGCAAGGTGAAAAGCTCTGGAGATGGATGATGGGGATGGTTGCACAATAACATGAATGTGCTTAATGCCACTGAACTGTACATTTAAAATGGTTAGAGTGGTACATTTTATGTATATTTTACCACACACACAAAAATTTTTTAAATAAGGAGAGACCAGAAGTACAGGCAAGCGTATAGGGATCTTGGCATCAGCCCAAGGCAGGAGTAGCTGCGTCAAAGCTTTCCCAACTGCATGTTGTCCCGTCTCTTCAAGCTTCAGTCTCTTCATGGGGATAATAAGAGTGATCACATGGCTGCAGTTATCAATGAAGATTTAATGTCCTTCCTATAAATGCTAAACCCAGTGTCTGAGACCTGGGAATGCTTGCTAATGTGAGCTGGTGTTATTGTTATTGCCACCTCTCTGAGCTTGGAGGAAAGAGCCCCAGCCTGGTTCTGCCTTCTCTCTGTGTGACCTCAGACATGTGTGCACCCTCTCTGAGCCTTGGTTCTTCCTCTGAAATGGGCAAACTGCAAGGCATTGGGTGGGCACTCTCTGAAGGCAGCTAAATTAGGATGGGCTGAACAGAGGGCATAAAGGGTGAAGCATGTCCCAGATGCCCTGGTGATGGGGGATGCCCCATGCCCCTCAGGAGCAGTCGAGCTGTCCCGGCGCCACCCCATGGCATCCTGGCTGTGTGCCATGCTGCATTGCTTCGGAAGTTACATCCTGGCCGATCTGCTCCTCGGGGAGCCCCTGGTTGACTATTTCAGCAACAACTCCAGCATCCTGCTGGCCTCAGCAGTCTGGTAAGAATCACTGGTCTGGCGGGATGTGGGAGAGCAGAGCAGGCGGGCAGGGTGACCCTGCCACCTGGGATTGGGGAGGCGGGAGGTTGGAGGAACTAGAACCGACCAGCACAACTTCCACAGTGGTCCTGACCCACCACTTTCCACTGCCCAGCTGTCCTAAGCCTGGCAAGTGAGAGCGAGGGTCTGGACACCACCTCATCTCCAAGGGGCCCCAGGGTCTGTCTCCCCCTGAGGCTTGGCATTCTCTCCCCAAAGGTACTTGATTTTCTTCTGCCCCTTGGACCTCTTTTACAAGTGTGTCTGCTTCCTGCCGGTGAAACTCATCTTCGTGGCCATGAAGGAGGTGGTGAGAGTCCGCAAGATCGCCGTGGGCATCCATCACGCGCATCACCACTACCACCACGGGTGGTTCGTCATGATCGCCACTGGCTGGGTCAAAGGTAAACAGGACCATGATGAGAACAATGGAAAAGCACCCCAGTTGAGAACCCCTGTTCAGTGGGACATATCGGGCACCCCAGCTGGCACAGCCATTGCTCTGGGCTAAGGGATGTCAGGACGGCCTCCTCATCAGTAGACACCTTTAGGGTAAATGAGAAGATTCTTCCAGAAGTTTTAACTATCAAAGGTAAATAGGACAACGAAGCAATGACAGCTGATGTCTCTAGAGCAGGATTTCTCAACTGTGGCCCTACTGACGTTTGGGGCTGGACCATTCTCTGTGGTGGAGGCCATCCTGTGCATCGTAGGACGTTGAGCAGCGTCCCTGGCCTCCACCCACTAGATGCCTGTAGCACCTACCAGTGTGACAACCTAAATTGTCTCCAGACATTGCCAAATGCCTCCTAGAGAGGAAATCATGCCCCTGTAACTACAGAGGTTCTTAAGCTTTGTGGACTACAGCCCTTTTATCAGCCCAGTAAAGCCTACAGATCCTTTTCTGTTTTTTAAATGCATAAAGTAAAATATATAGGAGAATAAAGGAAGCCTATTATTTTAAAGTAGTTA
Source organism: Lipotes vexillifer (assembly GCF_000442215.2). Lineage (NCBI taxonomy): Eukaryota > Metazoa > Chordata > Mammalia > Artiodactyla > Lipotidae > Lipotes > Lipotes vexillifer. Next base: position 1,814,486 of record NW_006788006.1, read on the forward strand.
TAAATTTAAAAAAATATATGCTGTAGTAGCTTTATCCATCTTTACTAGTGATTAAATAGCAGACCTTACAGTGGCTCCTAGTAACTCTCAGACTTTTGAATTGGTGTTGAGCACAAATGATATTTTGAAACCACCATCTGCAACAACGGGAATGTGAAAAGAAAAACATCCATGAATTCTGTTGGTGACAGAATCACAGACTTGCAAATCCTGCTGAGGTAACTGCCTCCCTTCATGATGGAAGGAAAGGCTGGATTTCAGCGAGGGATGTGAAAGTGAAGATGTAATTCTGTTTCCTGTCTGGGTTCATAGACTCCAGGTTAAGATCCCTGACCCGGGGCAAGTTTTGAGTTGAGGCCTTTGTGCATCTTTTCTCATTTGGTCTTTAAGACTCTCCTTTAGGAGAAGGCTGACATCATCTCTTTTTACAGAGGAGGGAAATGAAATGACATGCCCAAGGTCTCATGGCTATGGGGGCACAGCTGGGTTTGACTCCAAGTCCTCTGAATTCAACATCCACGTTCCCAACAGCTTTGGAGCCCTCCTTTTTATCCTCCTCCATTTATGCTAAGAGGTAGACCAACATAGACTTTGAGACAAAAAAATATTACTAAAAATATAGAGGGACAGTTTATAATGTTGGGTCACTCCGTTAAGAAGATATGACCATTATAAACATATATGCACCTAAAAACAGAGCACCAAAATACATAAAGCAAAAGTAGAGGAAAGTTAAAGGAGAAATAGATAATTCAACAGTAACAGTTGCAGTTGTGGACCAAGGAGTAAAAGGAAGGCAGGGAAAGAAGGCTTGAGCAGGTGCTAAACACCACTGGGCACCGAATCCCTGCTTCCTACTGACCAAAGTGGGTACCTCCAAAATGCCTGGGTCTAGAATCATCATCCATTGAGTCAGAGTATCCTCAGTACCACTGACATTTAGGGCTGGATCATGCTCTTTGGTGGGGGCTGTCCTGTGCATTATAGGGTGTTGAGGAGCATCCCTAGCTTCAACCCATTAGTTGCCAGTAGCAGCCCCCTCCCCAGTTGTGACAACCAAAAATGTCTACAGATATTGCCAAATGCCTCCTTGGGGGCAAAGTCATCCAAGATGCAAACCCCTGGTCCAGTGGTGCATATCAGGCATCCCAGTTAGCACAACCACTCCTGGAGTGGGCGTCCAAGCCTCTTTAGCCAATACATTTGGGGTAAATGGGAAGATTCTTCTAGAAATTTAACCAGAAATCTTGACGTGGGTCTCATTCTCTCTCCAGGAAGCCTGTACTACAGAGCAAATTCCCCAGGGGTATGACATGCCTTCCAGAGGGCAAGTGGCTTGAAAAAGGTTGAAAGCTCAGAACCCAGAGAGAAGAGAGGCTGGGGGTGGGGAGCCCTCTGGAAGCCTCATGCGCAGCTCAGGGTCCTGGATTGGGAGCATCAGGGCAGACAACCCAGATTTGTCCGAGACATACCTTGCAGGTGGGATATGACCTCGATTACTTCATGCCGGTTTTGCTCCAAATGTGCTGTGTGACCCTCAGCAAGACTGTCCCCTCTCTGGGCCTCAGTTCCCCCACCTGCAACTGATGATCATACACCTCAGACTCAGCATCCCTCTGGAGGAGACTCCAGAAGCAGAGAAGCTGCTTCCTTGGGAATTCAGCCAAGGAGAACAGGGAGCTGGAGGTGGCGGGCTTGTTTAGAAGTACCTTGTCCCATAGGCTCTGGTGTAGCCCTCATGTCCAACTTTGAGCAGCTGCTCCGAGGGGTCTGGAAGCCAGAGACCAACGAGATTCTGCACATGTCCTTGTGAGTATCCCATCCTCCCTATTCCTTGGGCCTGACCCTGGGTTGGATACTTCTGGTAACTTGGAAGTCTCAGCCCCTGATTCTCCTTTCAGAAGCTTCCAGAGACCATGGCTGGGGGACCCCAGAGGTAGAGCCCTAACACTACCTAGGGGGCAGGGGCAGGCAACGTTGCAGGGTGATGAGACACTTGATTTGGGTTTTGAAGAGTGAATAAGAGTTTTCTGGCAAAGAGGGAGCTTCTGGACAGAGGCCAGCACCTCTGCCAACTCTCAAGTCAGAAAAGAGCAACGATTCTGCCTGGTTCTGCAGGGTCAGGGTACAGATTGTGGGTGGGAAGTGAGGGATTCAGGATGTAGAACACAGAGTGTGGGTGAGGAGTGTGGCTGGGGCTAAGTGGGGAACATTGGGCAGGGCCAGATGGCAACATACAGGACTCAACCCAGGACCCCACAGGGCATTTAGCTTGATACATTTTTAAAAGACCTAAAGGTTCAAGCTAGTTAAATTTTCTCCCAATCTACAATAAAGCTGTTGCCATTAAAATATGACAACATTAAAAGGCTCACCCATATGCCAATGAAAACTATCTCCCATTTCATATGGTGGAAAACATAACTTTATCTCACTTTATCCCCATGAGAGGTCTGTTCCCACACTCAGTTCATGGACAGGGAAATGGGGGCTCAGACCGTTGTGTCCCTTGCTACTAAGAGGGCAAGTGGCTTCCCCTCTCAGATTCTATTTCTGCCTCATCAGCTGAGTGTGAAGGCTCCATCACACACACAACCCTCTGACCCTGGTTCCTGGTGCATGCTTTGGAAATATCAGGTCGAATTATCATCATTAAGTATGTGCAGTGAGCGACAGACTTCAGAAACAGAAGTCACTGGTCTGTCTTCTGCAACAAGTCAAAACATCGGAAGCCTATTCTTCAAGGAAGAAAAGGAAAATTAAGAAGAGCTGTGTGTTGTAATCCCACCTTCTGGGGGAGTGCACTGTTCAGAAGTCCCCAAGACCACCCTCAGGGTTGACAATTTGCTAGAAGGACCCATAGAACTTGGCCAAGCCATTATACTTAGGATTATAGTTTATTACAAATTAAAAATGGCAAAGGTAAAGACAGCATCCAGGGAGAGGCTAGGCGCAAGCTTCAAACTGTCCTCTCTCAATGGCATGTCACATGGGCACCTTCCCACCATGCACTCTGGAGAAGCTGGGATGGGTGCTGGGACCAGCAGGGGTGGGCAGAGAAGGGGGCCTGGGACAGTGGTACAGAGGCCTGAGCCATGCAGAACCTCCCAGTAACCACAGCTACTCCCTCCAGCCCCACCAAGGCCAGCCTGTATGGAGCCATCCTCTTTACCCTCCAGCAGACCCGCTGGCTCCCAGTGTCCAAAGCCAGCCTCATCTTCATTTTCACCATGTTCATGGTATCCTGTAAGGTAAGCCTTCCTGTCCTGACACCGACCCAAACCTCCCAGGCTGAGGTTAGGGAGCTTAGACTCATAGCCTTGAGTGTCTGGGGAAAGGAGAGCCCTAAGGTCAAGGGGTGGGGAGATTGTCAGTAGGTTCATGCATGGGAGAAGGGTATGAGAAGATTAGTGTCCAGCCGGTGGGGATGGCGGTGAGCAGAATAAGGTCTACCAGGCAGAGGGCCCAGCATGGGCAAAGGCCAAGATGGGGGCAGGAGTGTACGGAGTTTGTTTGGAGTATCGGGGCCTTGTGCCTTGGGCATGGAGAGCGGGCTGGACCAGGAATGGTGCTGGTCTGACCCTCAGGCCTTGAGTTAGGGTCACCCCCTACCCAGGAAAGGTCTTCTGGGGCCATGCACTCTTCCCTCCCCGTGGAGCTGACGAACTTCGCTGCTGGCTCCCCGGGAAGGGACCACAGGGCATCGCATAAGGAAAGGGAGTGAGCGACCCCAAGCCAAACACAGCTCCTCTCTGAGCCCAGGTGTGTGTGTGGGATACTCCTGGGGGAAAGGTGGCCAACTGTCCTGGTGTGCCTGGGTTTTTAGCACTAAAATCTCGCATGCCAGAAAACCCAGGACACTTGGTCACCTTCTTAGGGGTGCATGCAGCCAGAAGGCTGGGTCTGGGCTACCTCTGCCCTTCACCTGGCTGACCTCCCTCTTTCCCCCCCACCCCCCCACTTTGCTTCTGCCTCATTCTCCCTCTGGCTCTGTCGCCTCTCCTGTCCCTCTGCCACACCACCTCAGGTGTTCCTGATGGCCACTCACTCCCACAGTTCCCCTTTTGATGTTCTGGAAGGCTACATCTGCCCTGTGCTGTTTGGGTCGGCCTGGGGGAGCAACCATCACCATGACAACCACGGTGGATCCCAGGGCGGCAGTGGGCCCGGCCCCTCGCACTCAGCCCTGCCCACCAAGTCCAAGGAGGAGCTGAGTGAGGGCTCCAGGAAGAAAAAAACCAAGAAGGCAGATTAGAGGGCAGCCCTGGGGGCATTCAGGGCACCAAGGAGAGGACCCAGACCCAGGACCTGGGCTCAGTTCTCCCCTCTCCAGGCCTCTACTACGCCATCTACAAATTGGAGCCATTAGCCCCCCCTCCAGGGCTGATGCGGGGGTTAAATGAGATATGGGGGTGAAGGGCATTTGTAGGAATGGGGGGTCTCTTTCTCTTTCTGCCTGGTCCCCATAGAGTTACAGCTTCTGGGGGGGCAGTTCACAGAATCCCAGCAGCAGCTCCAGCGGGAAACCCTGGCCATTATGTTCTTGGTTCTATTATTTCCTCTCTAAAATTACACCTTGACTCCAAAAGAATTTCAAGCCATGTTGAGGCTCATTCATTTGACGGACGTTATACTAAGTGTCTGCTGTAAGGTAGCTGCTGTGATTTCCACGTCTCTTCTTGCCGACTTCTCCTGGGCATCCCTGGGCAAGTTGCCTCCTGCTCTGAGCCTTGCGTGCCCCATCTATATAGTGGCTCCTCACCCCATTCTGTATGCAGGGGCTGATGTGAGGCTGGACGTGAACCAGATTTCTAAGCTCAGAAGCACAATGCAGTTAGGAGGGGAGGCCTTGGTGGATGTTTATTTTGCGTAAAAATGGCTTTGCATTTTAGATCTTTTGTGTTTGTGGACTGGAGAACCCCACAAGTTACTTGGCACAAAGGAGGACTTCAGGAGACATGTCTAAGCCAGACTTGAGAGCATGGAGGGCGGGGAAGGCTTGTTCTGATCCTTGGCTTCAGGTCGTTCCTAAACCAAAGAAATGCAGCTGGTTGGTCAGGTGTTCCAAGATCTGGCTCTGTCCAGGGGCTCCAAGAACTCACTGTTGGATCTCGGAAGCTCCATGAGACCTCCCTCATGCTGTCATCCTTCATTGCCGCTCACTCAGTCATTCAACAAACACATGCCTACTATGTGCCAAACCTTGTGCTGCTGCTAGACAGGCTGGGAACTTGATTCAGGGTGTGCGAGGGGGATGGGAGCTGAGCGCCCCTCCTGGCCATCTGCATCTCAGCCTAGATCACCAGGACATCTGAGAGGGGTAGGTGGGTTGGGCATGGCCAGTCTCAGATGGGGTTGGGGCCCAGACCAGGCCAGCTTGGGGCTGCCCTTTGTACACGCTGCAGCTGTGTCAGAGTGGTGTGGGATTGTTGGGGTTCCAGGTGTTGCCCAGCTATTGGGAAAGTGCCTTGATCTGGTGATGCCTTGGAGCTAGATGGGTCCTGAGGCTGTAGGGCCCCCAATTTCCTCCTTTTGCATGTCCATCAAGGCTCAGCGTGAAGGGTCAGCAAATAAATTTGTTGTGAAAGAACCCTGATGGCTTGTCTGATTCATTCTTGCTCTTTTGGCCTCACGGCACAATGGGAGTCCTGCAAACTTAGAGACGCATGGAGTTTCCAGGAGAATGAGGCTCATGGCAGCCCTTGCTCACCAGTGGGAGATAGAGGCAGTGGGTGAAGTCTGTGGGGCTTGGAGTTAAGCAGAAATGGGTTTGATCCTCACTCTGCCATTGACAGGTCATGGGGCTTCCCCTTCTCTAAGGCTGTTTGCTTCTTGGGGAAAAGAGGATGATGATTATCACTGCCCTTCAAAGACAGGTGGGGGGATTAATGGGAGTGGTTGGGATTTGCAGCTAAGAGTCTGTGCAAAACCCTGTTAAGAGAATGAAAGTCAAGCCACAGACTGGGAGAAAAATCTTTGAAAATCACACATCTGATAAAGGGATTGTATCCTGCATATGTAAGGAATTCTTAAGACTCAATAATAAGAAAACAGCTCAACTTAAAAAGGAGCAAAGGATTTGAGTGGACACTTTGTCATAGAGAATATACAGATGGCATAGAAATAAGCACGTGAAAGATGCTCAACATCCTTGGCCATTGGGGAAATGAGTGGGAAGACACCACTTCACACCCACTAGGAGAGCTAAGATTAAAGAGACTGACCGTATTAAGTGCTGGTGAGGATGTGGAGCAACTGGAAATCTCATACATGGCAGGTGGGAATGTCACAGTGCAACCACTTTGGAAGACAGTTCAGCAGTTTCTTAAAAAGTTAAACAAAAGTTAAGACAGTTCGGCAGTTCCTTTTTCTTTTTTTTTTTTTTTTTT
>NW_006788006.1:1821314-1836415 GCF_000442215.2 Lipotes vexillifer
GCATCGGCAGGCGGACTCTCAACCACTGCGCCACCAGGGAAGCCCATTTCGGTAGTTTCTTAAAAAGTTTTGTATGACCCAGACATTCCACTCAGGTATTTATTTGCCCAAGAGAAATGGAACTATGTGTCCAGACAAAGACATGGACACGGGGCTTCCCTGGTGGCGCAGTGGTTGAGAGTCTGCCTGCCGATGCAGGGGACGCGGGGTCGTGCCCCGGTCCGGGAAGATCCCACATGCCGCTGAGCGGCTGGGCCCGTGAGCCATGACCGCTGAGCCTGCGCATCCGGAGCCTGTGCTCCGCAACGGGAGAGGCCACAACAGTGAGAGGCCCGGGTACCCCAAAAAAAAAAAAAGACATGGACACGGGGCTCCCCTGGTGGCGCGGTGTTTGAGAGTCTGCCTGCCGATGCAGGGGACGCGGGGTCGTGCCCCGGTCCGGGAAGATCCCACATGCCGCTGAGCGGCTGGGCCCGTGAGCCATGACCGCTGAGCCTGCGCATCCGGAGCCTGTGCTCCGCAACGGGAGAGGCCACAACAGTGAGAGGCCCGGGTACCCCAAAAAAAAAAAAAAAAAAAGACATGGACACGGATGTTCATAGCAGCTTTGTTTGTAATAGCCCCAAACTAGAAACAGCAAACAAATGTCCATCAAAAGGTGAATGGGAACTTCCCTGGTGGTCCAGTGGTGAAGACTCCATGCTTCCAATGCAGGGGGCTGGGATTTGATCTCTGGTCGGGGAACTAATATCCTGCATGCTGTGCGGTGCGGCCAAAATAAATAAATAAATAATTGAATGACTAGTACTCAGCAATAAGAAGGAACAAACTATAACATGAATGAGCCTCAAATGCATCATGATGGGTGAAAAGAGCCATACAAAAAAGTATGCATATGGGATGATGCCATTCATATAAAATTCTAGAAAAGGCAAATTCACCTGTAATAACATCTCATCAGTGGGTGTTCGGGGAGAGAGAGACAGGTGCTGGGGTAGAAGGGATGGCAAAGAAGCAGAAGAAAACTTTGGGTGATGGATGTCTTCACCCTCCTGATTGTGGTGATGGTTTCACGGGTCTGTATACATGTCACAACTTATCAAATTGTATACTTTAAATCTGTGCAGTTTATTGTATGTCAATAGTATTTCAATAAAGCTGTAAAAAAAAAAAAACTTAAGAAAAAAACTCGATAAAAATTGGGCAAAAGATTTGAACAGACAGCTCACCAAAGAGAATAGATGTATGACAAGTAATCACGTGAAATACACATTAAATCCACGATAAAATGCCACTGCAGTATCTGTTATAGGCCGAATTGTGACACCCCCGACCCCCATTTTGGGAGTTGGAGTCTTTAAAGAAGTGATTAAATTCAAATGAACTCTTTAAGGTGGACCCTAATCCAGCATGATTAGTGTCCTTATAAAAGAGGAGATTAGAACACAGACATACACAGAGAAAAGACCGTGTGAGGACACAGGGAGAAGACGGCCATCTACAGGCAATGGAGAGAGGTCTCAGAAGAAACCAGATGTGCTGCTGACACCTTGATCCTGGACTTCCAGCCACCAGAACTGTCAGAAAATAAATTTCTGTTGTTGAAGCCACCCAGTCTGTAGTGTTTTGTTACGGCGGCCCTAGCAAACGAATACTATACCAGTTAGAGTGAGTAAAATAAAAATAACTAAAAATGCCAGGTGCTGGTAAGGATTTGGAGCAACTGGAATGCTCATGCACTGCTAGTGGAAAAGAATTGGGTCGTTTCATATAAAATTTAACATCACTGACCGTATAACGCAGCAATCCCATTTCTAAGTGAAGCACAAACTCATGTTCGCACAAGAAATGTTTATAGTGGCTGGTTTTGGTAATCACCCAAAACCAGAAACGTCCCAAATGCCCATCAGCTGGTGAGTGGATGAACATCATACAATGATCCCATCACACAATGGAATACTACTCAGAGAAGAAATGGAACAAATTTTTGACACACACAGCAATGTGAATGAATTTCAAAAGAAGCCAGACTCTGGTTACATCCTGTGTGCTCCCTTTATAGGATGTTATAGGAAAGGCAAAAATTATGGAGAGGGAACACAGATCAGGGGGTACCAGGGACTAGGAGTGGGAGGGGAGATTGTCTTCAAAGGGGCCAGGGGAACTTCAAGGGGAGAGGGCAGCAGAACTGTTCTGTATCTTGATCGTGGTCAAAACTTACAGAACCGTATGCTGAGAATTCTACCTTAATCAAAAGAAAAGGAAAACCAGAATAGGCTCTGAAGCTTCTCAGACCTGTTCCTATCCTGTCTTTTCACCTTCGAGGTGTGTGGCATTGGGCGAATAACCCCCCTTCTCCGAGCCTCACTTTCCTCCTCGGCCGACCAGCAGGAGTGTCTGGAGTTGGATTACAAAGACAGCTCTGTAAGAGTGCACAGAATGCTTCTGCTTGGACTAATCTAGCACCTGGTGGGTGTTGGCAATAAGCTGGCTCCCTGCCTTCCAGCACAAATGTTCTGGGATCTCATTTTATGAGAGAACAGATTGTATCAAAATAGCCTCTCAGCCTATTTTGGGAAGGGGGTGGGCAAGCCACTGGCTGGTTGGGGGATGACTGGCAGGGCAGGCTGACGCTGCCATCCCATGTAGGTGTGAGAACTCTGATGGCCAGCTCTCAAGTCCAGCCTAATTTTAGATGCAGGTGTCGCGCTCAGTAGCTTCTTTGGTCTTGAGTTGAGAGAAAGGTTCTTTTATTCTTTTTGTTATTATTATTATTGTAAAGTACACAACATGCTTCTATTATTATTGTTATTATTGTAAAATACACAACATGAAATTTGCCATCTTAACCATTACTAAGTGCACAACTCAGTGGCATTAAGTACATTCACATTGTTGTGCAACCGTCACCACCATTCATCTCCAGAACTTGTCCATCTTCTCACACTGAAACTCTATCCTCATCAAACACAAACTTCCCATTTCCCCTCCCCCAACCCTTGGCACCCACCATTCTACTTTCTTTCTCTAAGACTTTGACTATTCTAGGGACTTCACATTACTGGGATCATACGGTAACTGTCCTTTTGTGACTGGACTATTTTACTCATCGTAATGTCCTCAAGGTTCATTCATGTTGTAGCATGGATCAGAATTTCCTTCCTTTTTAAGGGTAAATATTATTACTTTATATGGATATACCACATTTTACTTATGCATTCATCCATTGATGAAAACATGGGTTGCTTTTACCTTTTGGCTATTTTGCAAAATGCTGCTGGAACATGGGTGTACAAATACCTCTTTGAGACCCTGCTTTCAGTTAAGCGGAAGATTGTTGTAGTGAAAAGGATGGGGTGGATGCAGAGCCACTGGGTGCCAGGGTCTAGTCCCACAGAGAAAGAGAACAGTAACCACATTCCGAGGGCTTTCTTTCTTGGTGCCACACCTTTTGATGAGCACTGTACGTGCCTTATTTTCCTTGGTCATTGCAACAATCCAAGGTGGGTGTATGAATTTCCTGTGGCTATGGTAATAAATTACCATGAACTTGGTCACTTAAAACAAGAGGAATTAACTCTCTCACAGTTCTGGGGGCCAGATGTCTGAAATCTAGGTGTGGGCAGGGCTGTGCTCTCTCTGAAGGCTCTAGGGGAGGATCCTTCTTTGTCTCTTCCAGCTTCTGGTGGCTCCAAGCATTCCTTGATTTGTTGCTGCCATCACTCCAATCTCTGCCCCCATCTTCACATGGCCTTCTCTCTCTGTCTCTTTCCCTTTCTTTTATACCTTTCTTTTATAAGGACACTTGTCATTGGATTTATAGCCCACTCTAAATCAAGGATGATCTTATCTCAAGGTCCTTACTGCAAAGACTCTTATTCCAAATATGATCACATTCACAGGTTCTGGGTAGACATTTATTGGGGGGGTGGTTACAATTCAACCCATTACGGTGGGAAACTGTTATTCCCACTGGGCTGATGGGGAAACTGAGGCTCAGAGAGGGGAAGGAACTGACACAAGATACTTCTGCTGTTCCAGCCCTAGAACAAGCCATTTCTCCAAGGAGCCCTGGTTCTTTTGTTGGAGAATGGTATTTAGAAACCAAAACCTGTGCATGAGGTGTGCTCATTGCCACTGGGATATCATTGCTTCTAGTTCCAGCTCAGCAGTTGATGACCAGCCACCCTAGGGTTTCCCAGAATGTGGGCATTTCAGTGTTGAAACTGGGATAGTCTCAGGCAAACTGAGACAGTTAGTCACCATGTCCAGAGGTCAGAGCTTTGAAATATGTGTATGAATATGACACACACATCCATACAGGCACACCTAAGAAATATTGCAGGTTCAGTTCCAGACCACCACAATGAAGTGAATATCACAATAAAGCGAGTCACATGAAATTTTTGATTTCCCAGTGTATATAAAAGTTACACTATACTGAGGTCTGTTAAGTGTGCAATAGCATTATGTCTAAAAATTGTACATCTCAAGTTAAAAATACATATTTGCCAAAAAACACAAACCATCATCTAAGCCTTCAGTGAGCCATAATCCTTTTGCTGGTGGAGGGTCTTGCCTCAGAGTTGATGGCTGTTGACTGATCAGGTTGATGATTGCCAAAAGTTGGGGTGGCTATGGCAATTTCTTAAGACAACAATGAAGTTTTCTTTCATGACCAATTTCTCTGTGGCATGTGATGCTTTTTGACAGCATTTTACCTACAGTAGAACTTCTTTCAGAATTGGAATCAATCCTCTCAAACCTTGCCACTGCTTTATCAACTAAGTTTATGTAACATTTTAAATCCTTTGTTGTCATTTCAATAATCTTCACAGTATCTTCACCAGGAGTAGATTCCATTTCAAGAAACAACTTTCTCTGCTCATCCACAGGAAGCAATCCTCATTCATTAAAGTTCTATCATGATATTGCAGTAATTCAGTAACATCTTCAGGCTCCACTTCTGATTCTAGTTCTCTTACTATTTCCGCCACACCTGCAGTTACTTCCTCCACTTGAGTCTTGAACCCCTCAAGTCATCTATGAGGGTTGGAATCAACTTCTTCCAAACTTCTGTTAACGTTGATATTTTGACCTCTTTTTAAAGTTACTTTGCCCGGATCCATCAAAGGAATAACTATCTATGGTGGCCATAGCCTTACAAAATGTACTTTTTAACCTGAGACTTGAAAGTCAAAATTACTCCTTGATCCATGGGTTGCAGAATGGATGTTGTGTTAGCAGGCATGAAAACAACATGAATCTCATTGTACATCTCCATCAGAGCTCACGGGTGACCAGGTGTATAGTCAGTGAGCAGTAATATTTTGAGAGGGACCTTTTTTTTCTGAGCAGTAGGTCTCAACAGTGGGCTTAAATTATCCAGTAAACCATGTTGTAAACAGGTGTGTTATCATCCAGGCTTTGTTGTTCCATTTATAGAGCCCAGGCAGAGTAGATTTAGCATGATTCTTAAGGGCCCGAGGATTTTCAGAATGGTAAATGAGCACTGGCTTCGACTTAAAGTCGCCAGCTGCATTAGCCTCTAATAAGACTCAGACTGTGCTTTCAATCTTGGAAGTCAGGCATTGACTTCTGTTCTCTAGCTATGGGAAGTCCTAGATGGCATCTTCTTCCAATATAAGGATATTTGGTCTACACCGAAAATCTGTCGTGTAGTGTAGTCACCTTCGTTAATTATCTTGGCTAGATTTTCTGGATAACCTGTTGCTTCACCTTATACTTTTATGTTATGGAGATGGCTTCTTTCCTTAAACCTCATGAACCAACCTCTGCTTGCTTCAAACTTTTCTTGCGCAACTTCCTCACCTCTCTCAGCCTTCATAGGATTTAAGAAAGTCAGTGTCTTGTCCTGGATTAGGCTTTGGCTTAAGGGAATATCGTGGCTGGTTTGATCTACCCAGACCACTAAAATTTTCTCTGTATCAGTAATAAGGCTGTTTTGCTTTCTTATCATTCATGTGTTCACTGGAGTAGCACTGTTAACTTCCTTCAAGAACTTTTCCTTTGCATTTACATCTTGGCTGTTTGGCACAAGAGGCTTAGCTTTTGGCCTATCTCAGCTTTTGACATGTCTAAGCTTAATCATTTCTAGCTTTTGAGTTAAAGTGAGAGACACGTGACTCTTCCTTTCACTTCAACACTTAGAGGCCCTTGTAGGGTTATTAACTGGCCTAATTTCAATATTGTTGTGTCTCAGAGAATAGGGAGGCTGAGGAGAGGGAGAGAGATGGGGGAACGGCCAGTCAATGGATCAGTCAGAACGTACACAACATTTATCAATTAAGTTCGCCATCTTTCATGGCCATGCGGTTCATGGCACCCAAAACAATTACAACAGTACCATCAGAGATCACTGATCATAGATCACCGTGAAAACTATAATAATAATGAAAAAGTTTGAAATATTACAAGAATTACCAAAATGTGACAGAGACGTGAAGTGAGCAAATGCTGTTGTTAAAATGGTGCCAATAAACTTGCTCTACACAAGGTTGCCACAAATCTTCGATTTGTAAAAAATGCTCAGCAACACAGGGTATGTTATAGTCTTCTCCAGTAGGGAGAAATCTGCAATGTCTTTTCTTTTAACCATTAAGTGATGCCTCTTCCTACTCTCCACCTAAGAAAGGGAAGGAGGAAGCAAAAGAATATTTATCAAGCAAACCACTGTACCTTAGGTATTTGCATCTCTTACAGATGTTAGCCATAGGAGGCCACAGAGCTGGTGACATGAGCAGGGGCTCAGTGTCAGGTAAACTTATTAAAAATAAGCAGGTGACTTTACCTCTTGAAATTCAAGCATCTTGCCTCTACAATGGGCTATTTCAAGGATTAAGTAAGAGCAGTGAGGCTGTGGTCTCATCTTGAGGCTTGACTGGGGAAGAATCTGCTTTCCAAGTTCACATGGTTGTTGGCAGAGTTTTGATTCTTGTGGCCTGTTGAACTGAGGACTCAGTTTTTCACGGGCTGTTGACAGGAAGTTGCCCTCAATTTCTTGCCATGGGGGCTTCTTCAACCGGGCAAATTCATCAAAGCCAGCAAGAAATATCTTTCCTGTTAGGAAAATGGAAGTCACAGTTGTTGTTTTTTTCTAAACTGAGGTGAAATTCACATAACATAAAACTAACCTTTTTAAAGTGAGCAATTCGGTGGCACTTAGTACATTCATAATGTTGTATAACTATCACTTCTATTTAGTTGCAAGACATTTTCATCACCCCAAAAGGAAACCCCATGCCCAGTAGCAGTCATTCCTCATACCCGCTTCTGCAGCTCCGGGCAACCACCAATCTGTTTTCTGTGTCAATGGATTTGCCTATTCTGGACATTTCATACAAATGGAATCATACAGTACATGACCTTTTGTGTCTGGCTTCTTTCACTTAGCATAATGTTTTTATAATGGTTTTGAGCTTCATCCACTTTGTAACATATATTGAAACTTTATTCCTTTTTATGGCTGCATAATATTCCACATGTTGTTTCTCATTCATCCATTGAGGGACATTTGGGTTGTTTCCATCCTTTGGCTATTGTAGATAGTGCTGCTATAAACATTTGTTTGAATACCTGTTTTCATATCTTTGGGTTATATACCTTAGAGTGGAATTTCTGGGTCATATATTTTTTACAACCTAATCTTGGAAGTGACATTTCATCACTTCTCATCCCCATTTCAAGTGTACCATTTAATCAGTTTTGCAAAATGAATATACCCACATAATCACCACCATAATTAAGATATGGAACATTTTCATCACCTACAAAGTTTTCTTCTGTATTCTTTTGGATATATGCCAGAAGCGGAATTTCTGGATCATATGGTAATTCTATATTTAATTTTTTGAGCAATCACATTCAATCAGTTGTTGATTTATGTTCATTCAAAGCAAATTCCAAGTACCCTACAATCAAGGGTAGGGATTATACAAAGCTGCGGGCACCAGGTGCAGGGACCCACAGGGGCCGCATTAGAAGCCGCCCACTATTTCTTGTAAGCAAATCCAGACCACAGTTGCAGCTAGAAATTCCTATTAAGCACTCAAAACATGCCAAGCACATAAGCAGGTATTTTCTAAACAGTATGTCTTTGAAGTGGGTTGTTACACTCTAAGGGAAAAAATTTAGGCTCAGTGGCCAAGTGACTTGACATCAGTCACACAGAGCTGACAGTGGGGCAGAATTGAAATCCATACCTATCTCATTCCAAGAGATAGGCTTCTTCCTTTACACTTCCCTTCTCTGGTTTTCTTTAAGGAAGCATAAGATACACACATGGGAAGAGTTTGGCAGAGTCTCTGATGCTGACCAAGTGTTTAGCAAAGGTAAGACCATCATCCAAATGTTACCACAGACGTGGGCGGTTATAACTGTGTTTATTTTGCACTTTCTGATTGGTACCTGCCTGGAGGCATCTGGGAAAAGTCATAGCTTAATCAGAGGAGGATACAAGCATCTGAGCCCATAGAAGCCAGCTGAGAGGTCAAAGTGAAGGCACCAAGACAGGATGTTGGCAAGCCTGAGAGTGAGTTCTGAGAGTGAGCGCTTCTCACCTGCTGCATGATCCCGGGCGAATTCCTCCTTATTAAATGAAAATGTTGGACCAGGTCAAGGGTAGGTAAACTATAGTGCATAGGCCAAATCCGGCCCACTGCCTGTGTTTGTCAATAAACTTTTATTGGCACAGAGCCATGCTCATTTGTTTACACATTGTTATGGCCCCTCTCAAGCTATAACAGCAGAGTGGAGTCACTTCAACAGAGACTGGCCTGTGCAGCTGAAAATATTGACTGTCTAGGCTTTTGAAGGAAAAGTTTGCCAGCCCTGGAGTGGAAGATTTTTAAGACTGTAACTCTAAAAATCTGATAATTAATGGAAGAAATGAACAGTACAATTAACTAGGTAAAACCAAGGCAGTCGTATCAAACTCTGTGCCACCCCACAAATGGGCATCTCACCATCCCTCAAGTATCCATGTTTCCTCATAAAAAACTACCATAATTAGGTATCTTAGGTCAGGCTGCTATAACAAATTACCACAGACTGGGCTCCTTAGACAACATTTATTTCTCACAGTTCTGGAAGCTGGGAAGTCCAAGATCAAGTTGTCAGTGGATCCAGTGTCTGGTGAGGGCTCTCTTCCTGGTTTGTGAATAGCTGTCTTCTCCTCATGTCTTCACATGGCACAGGGCAGAGAGAGATCCACCCACCATGTCCTCTGCCTGCCTCTTGTTTGTAGAAAAACCTTAGCCTCCTAGGCCTTCCCCAAGTTCCAAAGAATAAATTTAGAGAAGTGAGAAAGTGCAGAACCAAAGAAAAACAGTCAAGCAAGACAAAACAATAATAGTTTAGCCATTAAACAAAATCAAAGACCTTTAGTTCCTCCTCAAGGGCTATAGATAATATTCTGAGCCATATTCTTGAGCTATTTTGCAGATACTGAAAACCCAATTCAGGTGGAAGAAGTTAACTCTATGTTGACCACAGACACATAGATCCCAGACTGGTTGGAACCAGAAGGTTGATGATGTTGACTCCTGGTTACCTCACCACCAGCCAATCAGAAGAATGTTTGTGAACTGATCATGCACCTTGCAAGCCTCTCCCTCATCCTGTCCTTAAAAACCTTTCCCTGAAAGCCATCAGGGAGTTCAGGTCTTTTGAGCCTTAGCTGCCTGGACTCCTCGTTTGGTGCCTGCAATAATTGCTGTGCTTTCCTTTAACACAACCAGTTGTCAGTAGGTTGACTTTACTGTGTGCTGGTGAGTGTACTTAAGCTTGGTTTGGTAACAAAACCGTCACACAAATGAAGAGAATGATGAACACGAGATGCAAGTTCATGGCTGGGAACATGACTGGGTGAGGTGCAGGGAACTTTCAAGTATTGGAAATGTTCTATTTTTTAAGCTAGTTCAGGGTTGCCTGATTTTGTACAACCCTAGAGCTAAGAATGGATTTTACATTTGTTTAATGATTGGGGGGGAAAGAGAGGACAATTGTGTCATGACATGTGAAAATTATATAAAATTCGAATCACGTGTGCCCAGAAATAAAGTCTTTGTGTGTGTATTCATTATTTATTTATTTATTTATTTATTTATTTATTTAACATCTTTATTGGAGTATAATTGCTTTACTATGGTGTCTTAGTTTCTGCTGTATAACAAAGTGAATCAGCTATTCATATACATATATCCCCATATCTCCTCCTTGCGTCTCCCTCCCACCCTCCCTATCCCACCCCTCTAGGTGGTCACAAAGCACTGAGCTGCTCTCCCTGTTCTATGCGGCTGCTTCCCACTAGCTATCTATTTTTGGTAGTATATATAAGTCCATGCCACTCTCTCACTTTGTCCCAGCTTACCCTTCCCCCTCCCCGTGTCCTCAAGTCCATTCTCTACATCTGTGTCTTTATTCCTGTCCTGCCCCTAGGTGCTTCAGAACCATTTTTATTTTTAGATTCCATATGTATGTGTTAGCATACGGTATTTGTTTTTCTCTTTCTGACTTACTTCACTCTGTATGACAGACTCTAAGTCCATCCACCTCACTACAAATAACTCAATTTCGTTTTTTTATATGGCTGAGTAATATTCCACTGTATATATGTGCCACATCTTCTTTATCCATTCACCTGTCGATGGGCACTTAGGTTGCTTCCATGCAGAAATAAAGTCTTATCGGCACACATTCATGCCCATCTGTTTATATATTGTTTATGGCTGCTTTCAAGCAACAGTGATAGAGCTGAATAGTTGAGCCATAGACCATCTAACCTGCAAAGCTGAAAATATTTACCATCTGGACTTTAATAGAAAAAGTGTCTATTTTGTTACTTCTCGTGGCTTATATCTAAATTTGTCATATCTTACATCTAATATTGAGCATCTCCAAACTATGCAATTCTTAGAACATGCCACGCTCTCTCTCACCCCAGAGCGTTTGCATGTGCCATCCTCAAGGGGAGAATCCTTGTTTGCTTATTCTAGCTTCTGGTGGCTCCAGGCATTCCTCAGCTGGGGCTGCCTCACTCCAATCCCTGTCTCTATTCACCACGTAGCCTTCTCCTCTGTGTCTATGTCTTCTCCTCTTTTGTCTTTTATAAAGACACTTGTCATTGGATTTAGGGCCCATCTGGGTAACCCAGGATGATCTCATCCTGAGATCCTTAACTTAATTACATCTGCAAAGACCCTTTTGCCAACTAAAGTCACATTCACATCCTGGCAGTTAGAGCATGAATATGTTTTTGTCAGCCCCCATTCAACTCACTAGGCTTGGCTACATTAAAATCTATTGATCTGGGACTTTCCTGGTGGTGCAGTGGATAAGACTCCGTGTTCCCAATGCAGGGAGCCCAGGTTCGATCCCTGGCCAGGGAACTAGATCCCTCATGCATGCCGCAACTAAGAGTTTGCATGCCACAACTAAGGAGCCCGCCTGCTGCAGCTAAGACCTGGTACAACCAAATAAAATAAAATAAAATCTATTGATCTGTCTTGAGCTCTGAATACATCTCCTGTGATGATTGTAACATCGATCATTTGGAAAATATTGGTTCCCTGGGTTATGCAGAGGTTGTCACATTTTATTGTTCAATATCAGAAACCTACATTTGTTAATATCACTACCATTCTGTCTCATGAGAAAAGCCTTTTAAAAGTGTCAGAGGGCTTCCCTGATGGCGCAGTGGTCAAGAACCCACATGCCAATGCAGGGGACACAGATTCGAGCCCTGGTCCAGGAAGATCCCACGTGCCGCGGAGCAGCTAAGCCACAGCTACTTAAGCCCGTGCTCCTAGAGCCCGTGCTCCACAGCAAGAGAAGCCACTGCGATGAGAAGCCCGCGCACCGCAATGAAGAGTAGCCCTTGCTCACCGCAACTAGAGAAAGCCTGCGCACAGCAATGAAGACCCAATGCAGCCAAAAATAAATAAATAAATAAATTTTTTAAAGTGTCAGAAAGTGGTCAGACAGTGGCAGACATGGGATTTCCAAAATTTTGATTTTACCTTGAAAGCTTAAATCTTATGTTGGCAACAGAACTGTGTTGTTTTCCTTGAAGTAACAGGCTCCTTTTGTTTGTTTTTGAGAAAACGTCTGCCAAACAGCCAAGTCTGAGTCATAGTTTGTCAGCTATTTCAAATAAAAATGGTGTTCCCTGAAAAAAGATGCCAGCTGGACTCGAAAATTTGTTCTAGTGCTTTTTTTTAGAGATGACCATTGAACTTAATGCTCATTAGGAGGACTTTATGTGTATTTCCCATTTTGTTACACAAAATATTAAAGAGACATGGAGTCACCTATTGTGGGGTAAATTGTGTCCCTCTAAAAGATGTACTGAAGTCCTAACCTTCAGTATCTAAAAATATGACCTTATCTAGAAATAGGTTCATTGCAGATGTCATTGAGTTAAAATGAGGCCACCAGGCTGGGCCCTAATCCAGTAAGACTGGTGTCCTTATAGGAAGAGGAAAAGTTGAACTCAGACATAAAGAGGAAAAGGCCATGTAACAGTGGAACCAGAAACTGGAGTGATGCATCTACAAGCTGATTATCATCGCCAAGGACTGACAGCCACCACCAGATGCTGGAAAAGTCAAGGAAGGATCCTCCCCTAGAGCCTTGGGAGGAAGTATGGCCCTGTTAATGCCTTGGTTTTGAACTTCCGTCCTCCAGACCCCCGAGAGAATAAATCTGTGTTGTTCTAAGCCCCCCAGTTTATGGTGCTTTGTCACGGCAGCCCCAAGACACTATCCATCACCCAAATATCCTGAGTAGAGACTGATACACGCGTACAATGGAATACTGCCGAGCGATGAAAAAGAGAGAGCTTTTGATACATGACAATAATGTACAACTCTGAAAGGCATTACGCTGAGTGAAAAGAAGCCTCAGAAAGTTACCTACCGTATGATTCCATTCATGTGACATTCTCCAGAAGAAGAGCTTACCTTGACAGAGAAACGGGGAGGTACCAGGAGCTGGGGAGGAATGTCCAATGGGACAGCCTAAGGATGTTTTGAGGGCTGATGAAGCTCTTCGGGTCAGCATCCTGATTGTGGCGGTGGTTGCACGAATTACGCGTGCGCTGAAATCTGCTACCCCTCACATCAGAAAGAGTCAATTTTATCGTATGTGAATTATAAAATAACATGAGAAAGTGAATGAGGAGGAAAAACATACTCAAGGGTTGAAATTTTTAAAAGTTAGTAATTTTTACTGTTTCACCAAGCTTCAGTAATAACATCAAGAGACACTGGCTCCCCCACCCCACCCCGCTTTTTGCTTTTTCTGCTCATGCGCTGCGGTGAGCAGCCGCGACTCCTTGTACACTTGGCGCTGCTGTCTTGATTCCTGCTAAGGCACCAGCAGGTTGCAGGTGTACCGTCAAGGCAGATGCCAACCCAGAGAAGAAGGCAAATGACGTAGGATTAATGTCATGGTCAGGGGTCTGACCTTGTTGATCCTGGAGAGGATTTCCGGGACCACATGGGTGCACTGAGCACATTTGGAGAAGCGGTTTCTAGCACGCGGGAGGCACGATGACCTTCCTATTTTGCAGGTGAGGAACTAACATTCAGAGAGGTGAATTCGCTTCTCCGAGAAGGACAGGAAGAGGCATAGACACTGGACTGCCAGACACAGAGCAGGTGCATCTGTCCAGGGAGCTGAACCGTCCAGCACTTGCAAAACTCAGGAGGCACCGAATAACTTAGGATATCTAAATTATATTGAATATATAATTTTATATTTAATATCATTAGTGTAACAGTATACTATGATATAGTATAAGTAAATTAATATATTATATGTAATTTGGTTTCATATGTACTATAAAATAGCACATAGTATGTTACTGTACTATATGTCATTTAATTTACCATGTACTGTAACAGCATATAGTAAATTAATATACTACATATAATTTGATTTATTATGTACTATAATAGCATATGATAAATTAATATAGTATCAATATATGTCATTTAATTTACTATGTGCTATCATATAGCATACAAAAATATATGTGATTTAATTTACTATATACTATAGCATAACATATAGTAATTTACATTAATTTAATGTGCTACATATAAGTTACTATACTATATACATTGTCGTATATAATATGCTATATAGAGAGAACAATACATACATATATTTCTAAAAATAATGTAAACTCATTACAGAACATTTGGAGAAAGAAAAATAATCCCCATTTCCAGCTGTGGGTTGTGTTTTGGTCTACTTCTTGTCATTTTTCCCCCTTGCACTTCTAGATGTTTTTTTTTTTTAACATAATATCCTCCAAATCCTACCTCCACTTCTGACCTGGCTCTTTTCACCTAATATGTTACCCTAAGACGTTGTCCACGATGCTACACAGTGGCACTGTCCAATTTGGTAGCTGGTAGCCATTTAAATTTAAATGGATGACACTTGCATAAAATTGACAATTCCCTTTCTCAGTGGAACTAACCCTGTTTCAAGCACTCAGTCGTCAGGTGTGGTTTGTGGCTGCCCGTATTGGGCAGCACAGAGAACATTTCCATCATCATGGAAAGTTCTATGGGGGCAGCACTGCTCCAGCTTTCTAACCAGCATTTTAAAACAAAGGTGATCTCTGTGATACATGCACGTGATAAAATATGCAAAGACTCCAAAATGTGAGCAGTGTTCCCAAGTCTCCTCCCCATCCCCAACTTCTGTCTCCCTCCCCCAGACACCACCATGCCCCCTTGCTCTCCCCGCTTTAAAAATATTCTTTACCGGGCTTCCCTGGTGGTGCAGTGGTTGAGAGTCTGCCTGCCAGTGCAGGGGACGTGGGTTCGAGCCCTGGTCTGGGAGGATCCCACATGCCGCGGAGCAACTGGTCCCGCGAGCCACAACTACTGAGCCTGCGCGTCTGGAGCCTGTGCTCCGCAACAAGAGAGGCCGCAATAGTGAGAGGCCCGCGTACCGCGATGAAGAGTGGCTCCTGCTTGCCACAACTAGAGAAAGCCCTCGCACAGAAACGAAGACCCAACACAGCCATAAATAAATAAATAAATAAATTTAAAAATATTCTTTCC